>NC_086452.1:236395861-236555861 GCF_028390025.1 Pseudophryne corroboree | reverse complement strand
GCTCAGTGTGCTGCATATATCTGTGCTCACACTGCTTTATTGTGGGGACTGGGGACCAGCAGTATTATATAGGAGGAGTACAGTGCAGAGTTTTGCTGACTAGTGACCACCAGTATTATACGTTCTCTGCCTGAAAAACGCTCCATATCTGTGCTCAGTGTGCTGCATATATCTGTGCTCACACTGCTTTATTGTGGGGACTGGGGACCACCAGTATATTATATAGGAGGAGTACAGTGCAGAGTTTTGCTGACCAGTGACCACCAGTATTATACGTTCTCTGCCTGAAAAACCCTCCATATCTGTGCTCAGTTTGCTGCATATATCTGTGCTCACACTGCTTTATTGTGGGGACTGGGGACCAGCAGTATTATATAGGAGGAGTACAATGCAGAGTTTTGCTGACCAGTGACCACCAGTATTATACGTTCTCTGCCTGAAAAACGCTCCATATCTGTGCTCAGTGTGCTGCATATATCTGTGCTCACACTGCTTTATTGTGGGGACTGGGGACCACCAGTATTATATAGAAGGAGTACAGTGCAGAGTTTTGCTGACCACCAGTATATAATATATAGCAGTACGGTACAATAGGCCACTGCTCTACCTACCTCTGTGTTGTCAAATATACTATCCATCCATACCTGTGGTGCATTTCAGTTTTGCACAGTTTGCTGACCACCAGTATATAATATATAGCAGTACGGTACAGTAGGCCACTGCTCTACCTACCTCTGTGTCGTCAAGTATACTATCCATCCATACCTGTGGTGCATTTCAGTTGTGCGCAGTATATATAGTAGTAGGCCATTGCTATTGATACTGGCATATAATTCCACACATTAAAAAATTGAGAACAAAAATGTGGAGGGTAAAATAGGGAAAGATCTAGATCCAATTCCACCTCGTGCTGAAGCTGCTGCCACTAGTCATGGCCGAGATGATGAAATGCCATCAACGTCGTCTGCCAAGGCCGATGCCCAATGTCATAGTAGAGAGCATGTAAAATACAAAAAACAAAAGTTCAGTAAAATGACCCAAAAATCAAAATTAAAAGCGTCTGAGGAGAAGCGTAAACTTGCCAATATGCCATTTACGACATGGAGTGGCAAGGAACGGCTGAGGCCCTGGCCTATGTACATGGCTAGTGGTTCAGCTTCACATGAGGATGGAAGCACTCATCCTCTAGCTAGAAAACTGCAGTGCCACTCCTAGATGGGCCAGGTGTTTGTGTCGGCCACTTGGGACGCTTAGCTTAGTCATCCAGCGACCTCGGTGCAAATGTTAGGACTAAAAATAATATTGTGAGGTGTGAGGTGTTCAGAATAGACTGGAAATGAGTGGAAATTATGGTTATTGAGGTTAATAATACTATGGGATCAAAATAACCCCCAAATTCTATGATTTAAGCTGTTTTTGAGGGGTTTTTGTAAAAAAACACCCGAATCCAAACACACCTGAATCCGAAAAAAAAATTTCAGGGAGGTTTTGCCAAAATGCGTCCGAATCCAAAACACGGCCACGGAACCGAATCCAAAACCGAAACACAAAACCCGAAAAATGTCCGGTGCACATCACTAGTTTTTGCATGGTGTTAATAACAATACAAATCATGGATCAGTTGATAGAAACTCACGAACAGCAACCCAGTACTATTGCTGTGGCTGCTTCTCCTAAAAAAACCTGGCCTTTTCCAAGAAATCCACTGGTTATGAGAATGAGTCAACTCAGTACACCAGATTGAAACAACAATATTATAACATCTGGTCAGGACTAAAAGAATTGACCAAAATTATTGACACCTCTACTATGGATTATATTCAATAAGAGTCGGGTCCATTCCGACATGCAGTTGTCGGAATGGACCCGACAACCCTTATTCAAAGAGCGCCCAAATCCGACTGTCAGATTTGGACATTCCCGGTTCCCTGACCTGCTGCTGTCAGTGGCTGTGTGTGCGCTGACAGCCGCATCGGGGGAGCTGTCAGCAGCACCGGGGGAGGGAGCTGTCAGTGGTGCCAAGGGGGGGAGATGTCTGCGGCCATGCGGGGAGCAGCAGGGAGAGCAGCGGAGGAGATGAAGCGGACGGGTGGGAGGAGAGGAGGAGACGGGGAGAGCAGTGGCTGCAGAAGCGTAACTGGAGGCTCATAGCAGCGTCCACCCGGCTCCAGCAAGCGGGACCTCGCTTGCTGGAGCTGGGTGGACGCTGCCGCTGGATTCCTGCTCTCCCCGCTGCTTCCCCTGTCTCCTGCTCTCAGCTCCCTCATCTTAATCCGACTTTTTTTAATGTCGGATTGAGATTTTCGGAAATGGGGCTAAAACCTGTTGGGTTTGGCCCTGCTTCCGACAATGCACGCTGATCGGCGGCTAAATCCCCCGATCAACATGCATTCTGACAAGTCGGGTTTCCCGACTTGTCGGAAAAAATGGGGCCATAATGAATAGGTCGGAACCCCTTCCGACCTAAAACTGTCAGAAGCTGCCGTCTTTCTGACAAGACGGCAGCTTCCGACAGTTATTGAATATACCCCTCAGTCTCAATCTGATACAGTTTCCATCATTAGAATGGTGAATTATTTTAATGACAATGTACAAATGAACATGTTAGACAGTCCCTTTGAATACTGGGAGGAAATAGGCAATTTGGAGCCCCTTGTGCAAACTAGCTTTGCGTTACCTCAACTGCCCACCCTCAAGTGTATACTTAAAAAGAGTGCTTAGCTCAGCCACTAACCTTGTGAGCGACTTGTGTAGGAGGCTACGTCCTAAAAAAGTGGAAAAGCTGATGTTCAAAAAAATTAACTACAAATTCCATGAGGAGTACCTTTCCCACCAATTACATCAACATGCATGTACTTCTGTAATGGTGGATTCCAGTGGGAATGAGCTAATAATGTGTGATAATATTACAATTTTTGAGGCTGAGGATGAGGATGAGAATGACATCTTCAAACTGTAGAGATGATTAATAACACTGTTAGCTGACATAAGCCCATTGGTAGCTTTTTTTGTGGGGGCCCAAACAAGCCAAGCAACTCAGCCACAAAAGTGCCAGTCCCTGTTGTTAAAGAGCTTGGTTTGTAAAACTTTGCATGTCTCTTTTAATATACAACTTAAGGGTGGGTGTGCCCAAGGACAATTCTATCTTGCACCACTTTTCATTGTGGGCCATATTTTTGGGGGGTATTGGTGATGGCAGAGGCGTAACTAAGGGGGGTCGAACAGGGCACATGCCCTGGGCGCCTTGGCAGGCCCAGCAGAGGAGGGTGCCGCTGGTGGCCAGGGAATCATGCCCACTTACCCCGCTACTATTGCTATGCCCATAATGGTCCGGCACCCCTCCGCATATCACCCCTGAGATACGATCATCGCTGTCTGTGTGCTGCTGTTGTAGCAGTGCTACCACAGTAGCACACTGACAGCAATGAATGGATCGCCTCCAGAGTCCTGCATCGCTGCACGGGTCACCAACTCCCGCTGCGCTGCCGCCAGTCAAAGTCCGTTGTGGGTGGCTCACCGCACAGCCCAGCCCACCCACCGTCATTTCCTCGTGGTGTGACATCAGCACGTCACACCGCGCGCCCTCCCTCTCTTCCTTCCCACCTGCCCTGCACTGCTGCTGTTCAGGACAGGAGCCCCTAGGACCGCTGGAGGAGGACACCGTGGTGGTGACACTGACAGTTTAAGTATGTGTTTGTGTACATAATGTTTGTGTGTATGTCTTCTACGTGTGTGTATATTTTCTATCTGTGTGTATATTTATGTGTGTTCAGTGTGTTTGTGTATAATTGTGTAATTCCTGTGTGTGCATGTGTTCCATGTATGTGTTCTATGTGTGTGTATAAGTAAGTTTATGTGTTCTATGGCTATGTGTGTGGTGTGTGTGTGTGTGTGTGTGTGTGTGTGTGTGTGTGTGTGTGTGTGTGTGTGTGGAAGAAGAAGTTGACCGTGCACCCCGGGAGTTGACTTCGCTGTGGGAAAACAAGGCTGAGTCACACCATAGACTGGAGGAAGAGCATAGACCTGTGCACCAGCTGAAGAGATGCGAGGAAGTGAGCCACAGGACCAGAAGAGGACCAGCGCCAGGAATGAGCTGCCCATGCCTGCGCCTGTCACCAGAGCAACCAGAGCAATCTGCATTGAGTGGAGAAGAAACCACAGAAGAGGAGTACAGCCAGCTGCAGGACCAGGGAAGGATATCCAACCTCCAGCGTACCGGGACCCTGCAGCAAGGGAGGAGACTGACCAGCGACGGGAGCACCGGTATCGCAGAGGACACCCGCTTACCGGAGCAAGGACCCGCAGAAGACCCCAGCTGGTTTAAAGAAGACGGTGCTGAACAGTGGGGAGGATGGCGCAGATCAGGATCCTACAGCAGGAGAGAAGATCCCTCTTCAGAGCGCAGAAGACCACACTGAAAAGGGTGCATACCCAGTGCGGTGCTCTGCTTCCATGGGTGGCGCCAAAGACGTGGAGAGTCGGAGGTGGCAGAAGCACCACAGCTTAAGGTGAGAAATTGCTGCAACCCTTCCGCTGCTAAACTTTTCAATTAGTCAATTAAGGGGGTAGGCTCCCCTCAACACAGTGCCCCGCAGGATTAGTTATTTAAGGGGGTAGGCTCCCCTCACCACAGTGCCCCACAGGCCTACTTAATTAAGGTGGTAGAATCCCCTCACGCTATAATGTGAATTTTGGCTCATACCGTGTGCTATAATGTGATTTTTTTTGGCTCATACCGTGTGCTATAATGAGAATTTCTGCTCATTCTGTATGCAATAATGTGAATTTCGGCTCATACTTTGTGATATAATGTGAATTTCAGCTCTTTCTTTGTGCTATAATGTGGATTTCGGCTCATACTGTGTGCTATAATTTGAATTTCGGCTTCTACCGTGTGCTATAATGTGAATTTTGGCTCATACCGTGTGCTATAATGTGAAAGGGGCACCAGTACTTGATAGTATAAGGGGTCCTACTACACTGAAATACATGTCCCCTTTTGAGTGACCACACCTCCTTTTCTGGAGTGTGTGCACCTATGGTGTGCGCATAATTGCAATCTTCACCAAAAATTCCACTTTGACTACTGCACTTACATCTATACATACACACCCTGACATCTTTATATACAGTGACACCTATTTGTGCAGGAGATGGTGATGGTAAGGTGCATGTGGAATTGAAAAGAATGTTCCCAGAATGACCTGAACAGCTGGCATGTCATGTTGGCACATCCCATTTTCAGTGTCCACGCCCCCCTTCTGGTGTGTGGCCATGGCCATTTTTTTTCAGTGCGCGTCGGTGGCATGCGCACATACTCTCCTTTTGTAGGTTTTTTTTTGGGGGGGAGCTTTATTTACCTTGCCCTGGACTCTAAAAACCCTAGATATACGCCTCTGGGTGATGGTTCTCTGTCTCTCACAAGTTGATCCTTTACCAGCTCATGCTTTGTTCTTACCATGCCATCTTGTGTGCGCTTGACTGACAGCATACAGTATAATAAATGAATTAGAAATAACAATAAATGTATAATGCTGTTTTGTTTCTGTTTTTTTTTTTTTTTTTTGGGGGGGGGGCATTTTTTACTTTTTTGCATAAACAATCATTTCTATTGGCTACTGCTCTAATACAGTAAACATTTGCATCACATTTTAGCCAGAAATAATGTGGTGCCTCGCACAGAAAATAAAAGTAAATAAATAACAGTCAGAATTGTAGATAGTATTTAATATTATTCAGTAATATTCACATAAGAAATTATTCACAGCAGTCAACAGAAATGCTTACAAGCTTGTAAGCAGAAAATCTCTCTGCTTGTCAAAAGATTTAGGATAAAAAACATGGTATTATCCCTCATACTCAGACTCTCTGGTGCAGCTCATAAATGTACTATAAGGGTGTGTTAAGCAGTTAGGGAGGAGGGGAAGGATGATATTATGGTCAGCATTCTAATATTTTTAGTGTTAAATGCTGATTTGGAGTTTGCAGCTCTGCAGGGTAATTATTAATTTTCTTTGCTTTTCTTTTAACCCTTGTCAAGAGAAAATCAAGATACTGTATAGATTAGGAGTTCAAAACACTCTAACCACCCTAATGGTAAAGTCAGATTTACATTTGAATAAAGCACAATGACAAATAACACTATCTGTACATTTTTAAAATGTATTTTTATTATTTTCCTTATACGCATTATTTCTTGTTTCTTTTCATTCACATAAATGTATATTGATATTTATTATTTTCATCGTCAAACAATAATTTTCAATGTATAGTGTAAATATTGCATATCAGCCACTCATACTAATGTAATCTCTACATAGTAGATGTCTGTCTGTTTTTTTTTGGCTAATATGGGGAACTACTGGATGGATTTTGATGCAGTTTTCAACAATTGTATAGAGCAGTGGTTCCCAAACTTTTTTGAATCACGGCACCCTAGAGTATCAGATTTTTTTTCACACACCCCTAGGCCAAACGTTTCTTATTGAGAAATTTAGAAAGAAATATAAAATTAAGTAAATTGTGTTTTTATGTCATCCTAAGGTGGTGAGGGACAAGATTTGCTTCTTTTTTGTCCACATATTTATGGTTGGCAGCCACCTGCACTGGTTTTGCCTATTACATTGACCATAAATAATTTGAAGTGGTCCTGGACCACCAATCCAAGGCACCCCTGCAAGTGTCCCCCAGCACCCCAGGGTACGACGGCACACAGTTTGAGAACCACTGGTATAGAGCATTTGTTGAGGAAGGTGTAGGTGTATAAAACATTAAAATCTATCCAGAAGCCCGAACAAATGGGGTCTTATTTTATTATATGTAGAGATGAATACAGGTTGGACCCATTGCCCCACCCCCTATGTAGCCCCAGCCCCTATGTAGCCCCATCCCATTTCTTCCACCACATGTCCTATTGACCGCTATCTGCTCAGGGACAGAGCCCAAGGATCGGGGATGTTCCCCAACTGACACTGGGCACAGTGCAGGATCTGTGGGAACAGTATTCCATGCACATCCCAGGGTACTGAGCACAGGACACTCCCCCACCAGGTGCACACACACATTTCTCCTGGGCACACACACTAACTCGGCTGTGGCGGCTGCTGTTGTATGATGCCCAGGCTGTAGGGAGCAGCACTTGGCACGATGTCGGATAAGAGGTCCAGCTTTCTGTACATTGGGGACATTGTGTCTCTCTATGCAGAGGGATCAATGAATGGATTCATCATAAGTCCCGCTCTCCTGTGATTGCCTCATCTGAGTGCAGGGTCTAACCCCCAGTGCTAAGAGTCCTGGATCCATCACTTGACATCAGGTAGCAGGGAGGAGGAAGGATGTTTGCCTTAACTGTCCCAGTAACTTCTAATCGACCTACTAACTACAGGTGAAACTCAGAAAATGAGAATATCGTGCAAAAGTTCATTTATTTCAGTAATTCAACTTAAAAGGTGAAACTAATATATGATATAGACTCATTACATGGAAACTGAGATATTTCAAGCCTTTATATGTTATAATTTTGATGATTGTGGCTTACAGCTTAAGAAAACCCCAAATCCAAAATCTCAGAAAATTTTAATATTACATAAAATCAATTAAAAAAGGATTTTAAATACAGAAATGTCGGCCCCCTAAAAAGTATAATCATGCATATGTACACAGTACTTGGTTTGGGCCCCTTTTGCATGAATTACTGCCTCAATGTGTGGTGGCATGGATTCTATCAGCCTGTGGCACTGATGAGGTGGTTTGGAAGACCAGGATGCTTCAATAGCAGCCTTCAGCTCTTCTGCATTGTTCGGTCTCATGTCTCTCATCTTTTTCTTGGCAATGCCCAATAGATTCTCTAAGGGGTTCAGGTTGGGCGAGTTTGCTGGCCAATCCAGCACAGTATTCCCATGGTCATTGAACCAGGTTCTGGTACTTTTGGCAGTGTGGGCAGGTGCCAACTCCTGCTGGAAAATGAAGTCAGCTATTCCATAAAGCTTTGTCTGCTTAAGGAAGCATGAAGTGCCCTAAAATGTCCTGGTAGATGGCTATGTTGACTCTGGACTTAATAAAGCACAGTGGACCAACACCAGCAGATGACATGGCTCCCCAAATCAACACAGACTGTGGAAACTTCACACTGGACTTCAAACATCTTGGATTGTGTGCCTCTCCATTCTTCCTTCATACTCTGGGACCTTGGTTTCCAAATGAGATGCAAAATTTACTCTCATCAGAAAAGAGGACTTTGGACCACTGAGCAACAGACCAGATCTTTTTTTCTTTAGCCCAAGTAAGAAATTTCTGACGTTGTTTGTTGTTCAGGTTTGGCTTGCCAAGAGATGGAGATGCTGACTTCATTTTTCAGCAGGACTTGGCACCTGCCCACACAGCCAAAAGTACCAAAACCTGGTTCAATAACCTGGGATTACTGTGCTGGATTGGACAGCAAACTCGCCTGACCTGAACCCCATAGAAAACCAAGAGAAAGATGAGAGACATGAGACCGGACAATGCAGAAGAGCTGAAGGCCGCTATTGAAGCATCCTGGTCTTCCATAACACCTCAGCAGTGCCACAGGCTGATAGAATCCATGCCACACCGCATTGAGGCAGTAATTCATGCAAAAGGGGCCCAAACCAAATACTGAGTACATATGTGATTTTTTTAGGGCCAACATTTCTGTATTTAAAATCCTTTTTTTTATTGATTTTATGTAATATTCTAATTTTCTGAGATTTTGGATTTGGTGTTTTCTTAAGCTGTAAACCACAATAATCAAAATTATAACAAATAAATGCACTACATATTTCACTTTGCATGTAATGAGTCTACATAATATATTAGTTTCACCTTTTAAGTTGAATTACTGGATTAAATGAACATTTGCATGATATTCTAATTTTGTGAGTTTCACCTGTATACTGTATATACAGCCCACTAAGGCAGTAGAACAAACTGTGCATTCAGCCCCATCACACATTCCTGAGAAACGTTTAGGAGTGTCCATGTTAGCTATGTGTGAGTCTAACATTTCTCACACTGTTCTCATAGAGAAGCCTCTTCACCTCCTTCCACCATTTCTCCACCATCTGCACATGTGGGGAGCAGTACAAGTAAAGATGGTGATGAGGGCATAATAGAAATTGAGTATTCATGTGTGAAAGTGTAACAGAAATGAGAGGGATATGTGTGTACTACAGGTTGAGTATCCCTTATCCAAAATGCTTGGGACCAGAGGTATTTTGGATATCGGATTTTTCCGTATTTTGGAATAATTGCATACCATAATGAGATATCATGGTGATGGGACCTAAGTCTAAACACAGAATGCATTTATGTTACATATACACCTTATACACACAGCTGGAAGGTAATTTTAGCCAATATTTTTTGTAACTTTGTGCATTGAACAAAGTGTCTATTTTCACACAATTCATTTATGTTTCATATACACCTTATACCAGAGGTTCCCAAACGCGGTCCTCAAGGCACCCCAACAGTCCAGGATTTAGGTATATCCATGGCTCAGCACAGATTGTTAAATTAAATTGACTGAGGTGCTAATTAAGTCACCTGTGGCCAGGCATAGATACATTTAAAGCCAGGACCGTTGGGGTGCCTTGAGGACCGAGTTTGGGAACCTCTGCCTTATACACACAGCCTGAAGGTCATTTAATACAATATTTTTAATAACTGTGTGTATTAAACAAAGTTTGTGTACATTGAGCCATCAAAAAACAAAGGTTTCACTATCTCACTCTCACGCAAAAAAAGTCCGTATTTCGGAATATTCCGTATTTCGGAATATTTGGATATGGGATACTCAACCTGTACTACTATCTGAGACTGAGGATGCTGATGTTGTTTGTGTAAGTCAGCCACCAGTGGTTGCAGTTCTTGCCCGTGATAAAAAAAAAATATCCATTGTGAAGTCAGGGAAAAAGCCACCTCTTGGGTGTGGATCATTTTTACCCAAATCCTAGCTATGTTTGTGAAGGCATCTGCTCCATTTTTTAGGCCAAAGTTAGCCATCTAGGCAACTTCTCCATGTTACATCATCTGCAGCGAGTTCATGAAATTTATTTTACAAGATTATAATATAATTAACATCCTCATCAATAACCTCCTCCTTAGTGGTCGGAGGTAGTCCTTCCAAAATATTGTTTTGTGGGGGCCCAAACAAACCAAGCACTTCAGCCACAAAAGTGGCAGTTCCTGTAGCTGGAATGCTTGGTTTGTTAAACTGTGAATGTCGTTTTAAAATCCAAAATATGGGTGGGTGGGAGAGCACATTAGCAATTCCATCTTGCACCAATTTTTCATTTCTGCATTGCTGTGTGGCAATGTTTTATTGATGGCTATAAACTGCCATGTGCTTATGCCCCTGCTGTGTCGTTTAGTAACCAACCAGCTCACTGCAGCCTTTGGCCTAAAACAGAGATGTGCGGCGTGCACTTTTCGTGTTTTGTGTTTTGGTTCTAATTCCACTTTCGTGTTTTTGTTTTGGCTTGGTTTTGCCAAAACCACCCTTTTCGTGTTTTGGATCTAGATGATTTTTGAAGAAAACATAAAAATGGCTAAAATCACAGAATTTGGGGGTAAATTTTGCTCCTACTGTATTATTAACTTCAATAACTTTCATATCCACTAATTTCCAGTCTATTCTGAACACCTCACAATATTGTTTTTAGACCTAAAATTGCACCGAGGTGGCTGTATGACTAAGCTAAGTGACACAAGTGTGCGGCACAAACACCCGGCCCATCTAGGAGTGGCACTGCAGTTGCAGACAAGATGGCACTATTCAAAAACTAGTCCTCAAACAGCACATGATGCAAAGAAAAAAAAAGGGGCACCGAGGTTGCTGTATGACTAAGCTAAGCAACACAACCACCTGGCCCATCTAGTAGTGTCATGCAGTGGCTGAATGGCGAGAGTGGGCCGCAATTGTTTGGTCAACTGACAGCATTTCCAGCACGACCCTGTCATTTTAAAAAAAAATCTGCAAATGGTGGACTTATACAGCAGTACCCCAGGACTAATACAGCAGTACTTCTGGACTCATATGGCAGTGTCAGACAGGATGGCACTTTTCAAAAACTAGGCCCCAAACAGCACCTCATGCAAAGATGTTGAAAAGGTGCAATGAGGTAGCTATATGACTAAGCAAAGCAACACAAACAATTCCCACTGGAATTATATGTCCAAATCACTGGAATTATACGTCCAAATCACTGTAATTAAATGACAAAATCACTGGAATTATATGTTCAAATCACTGGAATTAAATGGCAAAATCACTGAAATTATATGTCCAAATCACTGGAATTAAATGGCAAAATCACTGGAATTATACGTCCAAATCACTGGAATTAAATGGCAAAATCACTGGAATTATACGTCCAAATCACTGGAATTAAATGGTAGTACCACTGGACATATATGGAAGTGTCAGACAGGATGGCACTTTAAAAAAATAGTCCCCAAACAGCACATGATGATAAGAAGAAAAAGAGGTGCAAGATGGAATTGTTCTTGGGCCCTCCCACCCTTATGTTGTATAAACAGGACATGCACACTTTAACAAATCCATAATTTCAGCGACAGGGTCTGCCACACGACTGTGGCTGAAATGACTGGTTTGTTTGGGCCCCCACCAAAAAAAGAAGCAATCAATCTCTCCTTGCACAAACTAGCTCTACAGAGGCAAAGTGTCGACCTCATCCTCATCCTCCGATTCCTCACCCCTTTCACTCTGTACATCCTCCTCCTAATAGAGTATTAATTCGTCCCTACTGGAATCCACCATCACAGGTCCCTCTGTACTGTCTGGAGGCAATTGCTGGTAAAGGTCTTCCCGTAGGAATTTATATTTCATTTCGATGAACATCATCTTCTCCACATTTTGTGGAAGTAAGGTAACCGGCTGCACTAAAACACTCTTTCGGAGTACACACTGGATGGGGGGGCAATTTAAGTAAAATAAAGCCAGTTTGTGCAAGGGCATCCAAATTGCCTCTTTTTCCTGCCAGTATACTTTTATACTGCCAGTATATTTTTCCTGTCCGTACGACTGTCTGACATGCCTACTTGGATGCTGTCTCTCATAATATCCTCCACCATTTTTTCAATGGTGACAAAATCAAATGCAGTGACAGTAGACATGTCAGTAATCATTGGCAGGTCCTTCAGTCCGGACCGATGTCAGCTTTCGCTCCTTACTGCCCCGCATCACCACCAGCGGATGGGCTAGGAAATATTATCCTTTTCCTTGAAGCCTCAGTGGCAGGAGAAATTGAAGAAGGAGCTGTTGATGGGTCACGTTCTGCTTGAGTTGACAATTTACACCTCTGCAGACTTGTGTCTGCCGGAAAGAGAGATACAACGTAGGCTTCAAACCTAGGATAGAGCACAGTGGCCAAAATGTAGTGCTCTGGTTTCAACAGATTGACCACCCTTGAATCCTGGCAAAGCAAATGAAGGGCTCCATCCACAAGTCCCACATACTTTGCAGAATCGCTCTGTCTCAGCTCCTCCTTCAATTTCTCCAGCTGCTTCTGCAAAAGACTGATGAGGGGAATGACCTGACTCAAGCTGGCAGTGTCTGAACTGACTTCATGTGGGGCAAGTTCAAAGGGTTGGAGAACCTTGCACAAGACAGAAATCATTCTCCACTGTGCTTGAGTCAGGTGTATACCCCCTCCTTTGCCTATATCATAGGTGGATGTATAGGCTTTAATGGCCTTTTGCTGCTCCTCCATCCTCTGAAGCATGTAGAGTGTTGAATTCCACCTCATTACCACCTCTTGCTTCAGTTGATGGCAGGGCAGGTTCATGAGTGTTTGCTGACACTTCAGTCTTCAGCACGCAGTGGCAGAATGTCGAAAGTGGCCCGCAATTTTCCAGGCCACCGACGCATCTCCTGTACACCTGTCATTTTTCAAAAAATACTGCACCACCAAATTAATTGTATGTGCAAAACATGAGACATGCTGGAATTTGCCCAGATGTAATGCACGCACAATATTGGTGGTGTTGTCCGATATCAAAAATCCCCAGGAGAGTCCATTTTGGGTAAGCCATTCTGCGATGATGTCCTTCAGTTTCTGTAAGAGGTTGTCAGCTGTGTGCCTCTTATGGAAACCGGTGATACAAAGCGTAGCCTGCCTAGGAACGAGTTGGCATTTGCGAGATGCTGCTACTGTTGCCGCTACTGTTGTTGCTATGGGAGGCCATACATCTACCCAGTGGGCTGTTACAGTCATATAGTCCTTAGTTTGCCCTGTTCCACTAGTTCACATGTCCATGGTTAAGTGGACACTGGATAATACAACTGCATTTTTTAGGACACTGGTGACTCTTTTTCTGACGTCTTTGTACATTCTCGGTATCACCTGCCTAGAGAAGTTGAACCTAGATGGGATAATACCGGGGACACACTCTCTCAATCAACTCTCTAAGACCCACTTAACTAATGGCGGATACCAGACGCACGTCTAACACCAACATAAGTGTCAAGGCCTCAGTTATCCGCTTTGCAACAGGATGACTGCTGTCATATTTCATCTTCCTCACAAAGGACTGTTGAACAGTCAATTGCTTACTGGAAGTAGCACAAGTGATCTTCCATCTTCCCCTCTGGGATGACGATTGACTCCCAGCAGCAACAAGAGCAGTGGCAGAAACAGCAGGCTTACCACTCAAGGATCTTCCGGAGGAATCCCGGTTAGGAGAGGACTCCTCAGTCTTGACAGTGACATGGCCTGCAGTACTACTGATGTTCCTGACTGAGGAGGAAGTTGACGTTGAGGGAGTTGGTTTATTCATCCCACGGACAACAGGTGTCTCCCCCGGTGCCTGACTTAAACAAACCACATCACTATCAGAATCCTCATTGTCAACTTCCTCCTCAGCGCCAGCAACACCCATATCCTCATCCTGGTGTACTTCAACAGTGACATCTTCAATTTCAATATCAGGAACTTGACTGTGGGTGCTCCTTTCAGCACTTGCAGGGGGCGTGCAAATGGTGGAAGGAGCCACCTCTTCCCATCCAGTATTGGGAAGGTCAGGCATCGCAACCGCCGACACACTTGGACTCTCCTTGGGGATTTGTGATACCATCTCAGAATGCACAGTTCTTTTCTGTGCTCTTTCCAGCTTAACTCTTTTCATTTTTCTAGCTGGAGGATGAGGGCTCCCATCGTCATGTGAAGCTAAACCACTAGTCATGAACATAGGATAGGGCCTCAGCCTTTTCCTTGCCACTCCGTGTCGTAAATGGCATATTGGCAAGTTTACATTTCTTCTCAGACCATTTACATTTCTTTTTTGGGTCTTTTTACTGAACTTTGGCTTTTTGGATTTTACATGCCCTCTACTATCACAATGGGCATCGGCCTTGGCAGACAATGTTGATGGCATTTCATCATCTATGTCATGGCTAGTGGCTGCAGCTTCAGCACTGGAGGAAGTGGTTCTTAATCTTACCCTATTTTATCTTCCAAATGTTTGTTCTCCATTATTTTTCTGGAGTTATATAACACATTATGCGGCACAAGAGAGCGTACCTCTACACCTCACAGGGCAAACCCTGTAAAAATTATTTGGATTCAATATTAATAACCCCTTTATTTGGAGTAAATAATATATAGCACAGGGCAGCACCACTGAATTTATATGGCAGCACCACTGGACTGGATTTATACAGAATTATATGGATTTATATGGAATTATATGGCAGGATAACTGGAATTATACGGCAGCATCATGGTAATTATATTTCAGTATCACAGGAATTATACGACAGTATTCCGAGAATTATATGGCAATATCACAGGAATTATACGCCAGTATCACGGGAATTATATGGCAGTATCACAGGAATTATACGCCAGTATTCAGAGAATTATATGGCAATATCACAGGAATTATACGGCAAATTCACAGGAATTATACCCCAGTATCACGGGAATTATACGACAGTATTCCGAGAATTATATGGCAATATCACAGGAATTATACAGCAATGTCACAGGAATTATACAGCAGTATCACGGGAATTATATGGCAGTATCACAGGAATTATACACCAGTTTTCCGAGAATTATATGGCAATATCACAGGAATTATAGAGCAATATCATAGGAATTATACGCCAGTATTCCGAGAATTATACGGCAATATCACAGGAATTATACGACAGTATCACAGGAATTATATGCCAGTATCACGGGAATTATATGGCAGTATCACAGGAATTATACGCCAGAATTCCGAGAATTATACGGAAATATTACAGGAATTATACGGCAATATCATAGGAATTATACGCCAGTAGTCCGAGAATTATACGGCAATGTCATAGGAATTATACGCCAGTATTCCCAGAGTTATATGGCAATATCACAGGAATTATACGCGAGTATTCCGAGAATTATATAGCAATATCACAGAAATTATACGCCAGTATCACTGGAATTAGACGGCAATATCACAGGAATTATACGCCAGTATCACGGGAATTATACTTCCAGATAATACTGGATATATGGCAGCAGAGGACACCACCACTGTGACTGGTCACTGGACTGATGCTGCACAAGACACTTCCCCTGGTCTAATGCAGGACAACACAGCACCACTGAAAGGGACTTATACAGCTACACTGGATATATGGCAGCAGAGAACACCACCACTGCGACTGGTCGCTGGACTGATGCTGCACAAGACACTACCCCTGGTCTGATGCAAGACAACACAGCAAAAATGCAGGGGACTTATACAGCAGCCAGCAGCACTGGGGATACATAGCAGCAGATGACACCAACACTGACTGGCTGGACTGATGCAGCATAAGACACTGACTACACTAGACTGAACTGAGTAGCACAACACAGCACTAGACTCGCCACCCGACTTTCCCGCCCCCACACAGACACTGAGGACGGAGACATGTCCTCTCACTACACTCTCCGAGACTGGAGTGAAAATGGCTGCAACGCGCTGCTCCTTATATGGAATCCAAATCCCGCAAGAATCGGACAGCAGGATGATGAAGTTTTGCCTCAATCTGGTTTCCGAGTCAAGCGGAAAAACCCGTGCCTGGCTCGGAACCGGAGTCGAATGGTGAAGTTCGGTTCGGTTCTCTGAGAACTGAACCCGCTCATCTCTAGCCTAAAATAAACATGCAACAGAGAAAACATTTGTCTACTGTGTTAGAGATGTGCACTTGAAATTTTTCGGGTTTTGTGTTTTGGTTTTGGGTTCGGTTCCGCGGCCGTGTTTTGGGTTCGACCGCGTTTTGGCAAAACCTCACCGAATTTTTTTTGTCGGATTCGGGTGTGTTTTGGATTTGGGTGTTTTTTTCAAAAAACCCTAAAATACAGCTTAAATCATAGAATTCGGGGGTCATTTTGATCCCAAAGTATTATTAACCTCAAAAACCATAATTTCCACTCATTTTCAGTCTATTCTGAACACCTCACACCTCACAATATTATTTTTAGTCCTAAAATTTGCACCGAGGTCGCTGGATGACTAAGCTAAGCGACCCTAGTGGCCGACACAAACACCTGGCCCATCTAGGAGTGGCACTGCAGTGTCACGCAGGATGGCCCTTCCAAAAAACACTCCCCAAACAGCACATGACGCAAAGAAGAAAAAAAAGAGGCGCAATGAGGTAGCTGTGTGAGTAAGATAAGCGACCCTAGTGGCCGACACAAACACCTGGCCCATCTAGGAGTGGCACTGCAGTGTCACGCAGGATGGCCCTTCCAAAAAACACTCCCCAAACAGCACATGACGCAAAGAAAAAAAGAGGCGCAATGAGGTAGCTGTGTGAGTAAGCTAAGCGACCCTAGTGGCCGACACAAACACCTGGCCCATCTAGGAGTGGCACTGCAGTGTCACGCAGGATGGCCCTTCCAAAAAACACTTCCAAAACAGCACATGATGCAAAGAAAAAAAGAGGCGCAATGAGGTAGCTGTGTGAGTAAGCTAAGCGACCCTAGTGGCCGACACAAACACCTGGCCCATCTAGGAGTGGCACTGCAGTGTCACGCAGGATGGCCCTTCCAAAAAACACTCCCCAAACAGCACATGACGCAAAGAAAAATGAAAGAAAAAAGAGGTGCAAGATGGAATTGTCCTTGGGCCCTCCCACCCACCCTTATGTTGTATAAACAGGACATGCACACTTTAACCAACCCATCATTTTAGTGACAGGGTCTGCCACACGACTGTGACTGAAATGACGGGTTGGTTTGGACCCCCACCGAAAAAGAAGCAATTAATCTCTCCTTGCACAAACTGGCTCTACAGAGGCAAGATGTCCACCTCATCATCGTCCTCCGATATATCACCGTGTACATCCCGCTCCTCACAGATTATCAATTCGTCCCCACTGGAATCCACCATCTCAGCTCCCTGTGTACTTTGTGGAGGCAATTGCTGCTGGTCAATGTCTCCACGGAGGAATTGATTATAATTCATTTTAATGAACATCATCTTCTCCACATTTTCTGGAAGTAACCTCGTACGCCGATTGCTGACAAGGTGAGCGGCGGCACTAAACACTCTTTCGGAGTACACACTTGTGGGAGGGCAACTTAGGTAGAATAAAGCCAGTTTGTGCAAGGGCCTCCAAATTGCCTCTTTTTCCTGCCAGTATAAGTACGGACTGTCTGACGTGCCTACTTGGATGCGGTCACTCATATAATCCTCCACCATTCTTTCAATGGGGAGAGAATCATATGCAGTGCCAGTAGACGACATGTCCGTATCCGTAATCGTTGGCAGGTCCTTCAGTCCGGACCAGATGTCAGCATCAGCAGTCGCTCCAGACTGCCCTGCATCACCGCCAGCGGGTGGGCTCGGAATTCTGAGCCTTTTCCTCGCACCCCCAGTTGCGGGAGAATGTGAAGGAGGAGATGTTGACAGGTCGCGTTCTGCTTGACTTGACAATTTTCTCACCAGCAGGTCTTTGAACCCCAGCAGACTTGTGTGTGCCGGAAAGAGAGATCCAAGGTAGGTTTTAAATCTAGGATCGAGCACGGTGGCCAAAATGTAGTGCTCTGATTTCAACAGATTGACCACCCGTGAATCCTTGTTAAGCGAATTAAGGGCTCCATCCACAAGTCCCACATGCCTTGCGGAATCGCTCTGTGTTAGCTCCTCCTTCAATGTCTCCAGCTTCTTCTGCAAAAGCCTGATGAGGGGAATGACCTGACTCAGGCTGGCAGTGTCTGAACTGACTTCACGTGTGGCAAGTTCAAAGGGCAGCAGAACCTTGCACAACGTTGAAATCATTCTCCACTGCGCTTGAGACAGGTGCATTCCACCTCCTATATCGTGCTCAATTGTATAGGCTTGAATGGCCTTTTGCTGCTCCTCCAACCTCTGAAGCATATATAGGGTTGAATTCCACCTCGTTACCACTTCCTGCTTCAGATGATGGCAGGGCAGGTTCAGGCGTTTTTGGTGGTGCTCCAGTCTTCTGTACGTGGTGCCTGTACGCCGAAAGTGTCCCGCAATTCTTCTGGCCACCGACAGCATCTCTTGCATGCCCCTCTCGTTTTTTAAATAATTCTGCACCACCAAATTCAAGGTTTGTGCAAAACATGGGACGTGCTGGAATTTGCCCATATTTAATGCACACACAATATTGCTGGCGTTGTCCGATGCCACAAATCCACAGGAGAGTCCAATTGGGGTAAGCCATTCCGCGATGATCTTCCTCAGTTGCCGTAAGAGGTTTTCAGCTGTGTGCGTATTCTGGAAACCGGTGATACAAAGCGTAGCCTGCCTAGGAAAGAGTTGGCGTTTGCGAGATGCTGCTACTGGTGCCGCCGCTGCTGTTCTTGCGGCGGGAGTCCATACATCTACCCAGTGGGCTGTCACAGTCATATAGTCCTGAGCCTGCCCTGCTCCACTTGTCCACATGTCCGTGGTTAAGTGGACATTGGGTACAGCTGCATTTTTTAGGACACTGGTGACTCATTTTCGGTATCGCCTGCCTAGAGAAATGGAACCTAGATGGTATTTGGTACCGGGGACACAGTACCTCCAACAAGTCTCTAGTTGGCTCTGCAGTAATGATGGATACCGGAACCACGTTTCTCACCACCCAGGATGCCAAGGCCTCAGTTATCCGCTTTGCAGCAGGATGACTGCTGTGATATTTCATCTTCCTCGCAAAGGACTGTTGGACAGTCAATTGCTTGGTGGAAGTAGTAAAAGTGGTCTTACGACTTCCCCTCTGGGATGACCATCGACTCCCAGCAGCAACAACAGCAGTGCCAGCAGCAGTAGGCGTTACACGCAAGGATGCATCGGAGGAATCCCAGGCAGGAGAGGACTCGTCAGAATTGCCAGTGACATGGCCTGCAGGACTATTGGCATTCCTGGGGAAGGAGGAAATTGACACTGAGGGAGTTGGTGGGGTGGTTTGCGTGAGCTTGGTTACAAGAGGAAGGGATTTACTGGTCAGTGGACTGCTTCCGCTGTCACCCAAAGTTTTTGAACTTGTCACTGACTTATTACGAATGCGCTGCAGGTGACGTATAAGGGAGGATGTTCCGAGGTGGTTAACGTCCTTACCCCTACTTATTACAGCCTGACAAAGGCAACACACGGCTTGACAAATGTTGTCCGCATTTCTGTTGAAATACTTCCACACCGAAGAGCTGATTTTTTTGGTATTTTCACCAGGCATGTCAATGGCCATATTCCTCCCACGGACAACAGGTGTCTCCCCGGGTGCCTGACTTAAACAAACCACCTCACCATCAGAATCCTCCTTGTCAATTTCCTCCCCAGCGCCAGCAACACCCATATCCTCCTCATCCTGGTGTACTTCAACACTGACATCTTCAATCTGACTATCAGGAACTGGACTGCGGGTGCTCCTTCCAGCACTTGCAGGGGGCGTGCAAATGGTGGAAGGCGCATGCTCTTCACGTCCAGTGTTGGGAAGGTCAGGCATCGCAACCGACACAATTGGACTCTCCTTGTGGATTTGGGATTTCGAAGAACGCACAGTTCTTTGCTGTGCTTTTGCCAGCTTGAGTCTTTTCATTTTTCTAGCGAGAGGCTGAGTGCTTCCATCCTCATGTGAAGCTGAACCACTAGCCATGAACATAGGCCAGGGCCTCAGCCGTTCCTTGCCACTCCGTGTGGTAAATGGCATATTGGCAAGTTTACGCTTCTCCTCCGACAATTTTATTTTAGATTTTTGAGTCCTTTTTTTACTGATATTTGGTGTTTTGGATTTTACATGCTCTGTACTATGACATTGGGCATCGGCCTTGGCAGACGACGTTGATGTCATTTCATAGTCTCGGCCATGACTAGTGGCAGCAGCTTCAGCACGAGGTGGAAGTCGATCTTGATCTTTCCCTAATTTTGGAACCTCAACATTTTTGTTCTCCATATTTTAATAGGCACAACTAAAAGGCACCTCAGGTAAACAATGGAGATGGATGGATACTAGTATACTTATGGATGACGAGCGACTGCCGACACAGAGGTAGCTACAGCCGTGGACTACCGTACTGTGTCTGCTGCTAATATAGACTGGATGATAATGAGATAAAATTAAAATATATATATATATATATATATATATATATATATCACACTAGTACTGCAGCCGGACAGGTATATATTATGTAATGACGGACCTGCTGGACACTGTCTGTCAGACTCAGCACTGCAGACTCCTAAAGTAAGCTACTAGTATCAAGAAGATAGAAAAAAAAAAAAAAACACGGGTAGGTGGTATACAATTATGGATGGACGAGCGACTGCCGACACAGAGGTAGCTACAGCCGTGGACTACCGTACTGTGTCTGCTGCTAATATAGACTGGATGATAATGAGATAAAATTAAAATATATATATATCACACTAGTACTGCAGCCGGACAGGTATATATTATGTAATGACGGACCTGCTGGACACTGTCTGCAGAATGCGTTTATAAAAACACCACACGACGAGTGTTTAACTTTTTCAGGCAGACAATCACAATATACTGGTGGTCAGCAGAAAATCACAATACTGGTGGTCAGTGGTCACTGGTCAGTCACACTGGCAGTGGCACTCTGGCAGCAAAAGTGTGCACTGTACATAAAATATGTACTCCTGCTATAACTGCTCCCCAGTCTCCCCCACAATTAAGCTGTGTGAGCAGTGAGCACTCAGCACAGTCAGATAATGATATACAGTATTACATATGATGCAGCACACTGGGCTGAGCACAAATATGGTATGTGACTGTGTCACACTGTGTATCGTTTTTTTTCAGGCAGAGAACGGATTAATTAAACTGGTGGTCACTGGTCACACTATCAGCAGCAAGTAGTACTCCTCCTAATAATATGCTCCCCAAAATTTGTGTCTCTCTCTAGTACTCTAGTCTAAACGGAGGGGACGCCAGCCACGTCCTCTCCCTATCAATCTCAATGCACGTGTGAAAATGGCGTCGACGCGCGGCTCCTTATATAGAATCCGAGTCTCGCGATAGAATCCGAGCCTTGCGAGAATCCGACAGCGGGATGATGACGTTCGGGCGCGCTCGTGTTAACCGAGCAAGGCGGGAAGATCCGAGTCGCTCGGCCCCGTGTAAAAAAACCTGAAGTTCGGGCGGGTTCGGATTCCGAGGAACCGAACCCGCTCATCACTACTGTGCATGCCCCATACCATGCATATGTATGCACATGGACAGAGATTGAAATTGGGATGATAGATCACTGTTTCTGTGACATAGGCATTTCTGCTTGGGACTTGGTGGCTATTTTGTGATCAAAGAGAACTGATGCATCTTGTGAGAGTACCAAGGGAGTGTTATGGGCATGTACACAGAATTTCGTATTCACGTGTGGCCTGCAGATGGAGATGTGGCACCTGTTGTAGACAGATTTTGTTTCACCCAGCATGGGGTCATGCACAGATACAGGTGCGTGGGTGTATGAAGGGGGGTGTAGGGCAATCAACCCCCCTAGCACACAGCCTCCAAAGGTACACATTGTCTCTGCAGTCCTTCTCCACAGAGGTGGATTTAGACCTCATGGGGCCCTAAGCAAGACACCTATTTTCTGGCCCACCTTCCTCTAACAATCATTAGTGTGCCCTCCCCCCTCGCTAACTTAATCGTCAGACCTCGTATAATGGAGTCACACTAAGGGCACAGATATATAGTCAATACAGTCACTGACTGAGGGGTCAATAATGGAAATTATAAAAGATGGGGGACCTGCTAATAGTGGATGGGGGACGTGCTACAACCAGTGTGGGGGTGTGGGCACCGATACATAATGCAGGCCAGGCACCTATACTCTATAATCCTTATTATTACACTCAATCCCACTAGTGTTGACTGCATTATCTATGAGTGTGTGTGTCCCTTACTGATTGTAGCAGCCTAGCAGGTCCCCCTTCCCTAATAATTCTCATTATTACACCCCTCAGTCAGTGTTATATATTAGTGCCCCCACTGATTGTAGCAGGCATCTCACATACACAAGGCAAACAAGATTCTACCTGGGCGCTGGAAGTTACCACTAGTATCACTTAAAATAAAGTATTATAGCATATTGATATGTCACCAGTCAGTGTGTGCCTCCTCCCCAGCCCTGATTCTAGCAGACGTATGTTACACACTGTACTTAAAATAACACTGTCCACCCCTTCCCTTCCCATCCCCCGCTCCCACCTAACTGTAACTTGAAGTAGTATGTTATATAAAATTTAAAAAATACTGTAATAAAGTACACTGGAAGACCTCAAATTTTTTTCTGTGCACATCCCAGCTCCTCTCTCTAAGCATCTGACGTCATACACAAGTGTGTCATGACTGGTCACATGCACAGTACTGCAGGACTGAAGACACAGGCATGCGCTGGAGCCAGCACCCAACAGCTGCCTAATCACTGACAGCCTGCCGGGAGTATTCAGCCAACCCAACTCTCTGACAATTTTAGTGAAGCTTGTGGTCCGTCAGAAATGCCTCTTATACAGCCTTGTTGGCCGGAGCCCTGGGATCAGCAGTGCCTTCTGGCACAAACAGGACCCTAAGTAGCTGCTTTGGTTGCCTTATGATAAATCCTGCACTGCTGCTCCCTCCTCTCTCACTGATTTGCCAGCCTTGTCAGTGGCACCGAGTGGAGCTCCCAGATGGAGCATCTCACAGTGGGTGCCTCTTCATCCCCAATCACCCCTCTGGTTGACATGGCAAGTAATCAACAGAGTTTGATGATTGAGTGTGCTTTCATCTCCCCAGCATCTCCACAGTGCTGATTACAGGTGGTCCAGGAAGTGGCTGTGTGTTGGGGGCATGACTAAAAATACATAACAGGCTGGTGGGCTAATGGAAAACAGTATGTTGTTGGGTGGGTGGAACCTGTGCTGTGTACACTATACACGGGAAGAGGAAGCTGAAAGGAACTATGCATTCCATTACTATCTGTACTGTGTTCCACTCACCTTTGCTGCACAGTGAGAGCACGCTGCATTCCTGCATCCAGAAACCAGCCTGCCAGTCAGAGAGACCAGCTTGTTGCACAGGGACTAACCTGTTGCAGAGGGACCAACCTGTTGCATAGGGAGCAGTCTGCCTGCTAGCCAGCCAGAGGGACCAATCTGTTGCACAGGGACCATCCTGCCAGACAGCCAGAGGGACAAGTCTGTTAGCCATCCAGAGGGACCAGCCTGCTCCCTGTCAACGATCTGCAACCCAGGTAACTGGAGTGGGTAGCTTTGTAAATTTAGTGGGGTATCTCTGGGTCTAGATAAATAATAAACAAATAGAGCACTTGAAAAAACTAATTATGTGAATGCAAAACCTGTGTGGAAAGAAAGGGGTTAATTTGTATGTTTACAACCCTTTGATGAAAATGGTGGAGTTCACAGCATATAGAAAACAGGTTCCAATTGTAATTGCCGTTGGTGATTTTATGTGGGAGCACAACAGGTACTTTAATCGTTGGTGAGTTAGTGGGAATAAATTAATTAACAGTGATTTTAATACATCCCATTTCTCTGTAGTATTTTTTCCTTGAAATAGAATTTCCCATTCAATGTCCCTTAATGCTTCCTTTATCATGTCAAAGTTGGCTTTGCTAAAGTTTAGAGTCCCAGTTGAGCTAGTATAGGACTGCTTATGAAAACTGATATTGAATGTGACCATATTGTGGTCGCTGTTACCTATGGGCTCTCCTTCTTCAATATTTGATACCAATTCCCCATTGTTAGTTAATACCAGGTCTAAGATTGCATTTTACCTAGTTGTTTCCTCGATTAATTGAACGACAGTAATTATCATTTAGCGTGTTTAAAAATATATTGCCCCTAGCAGTATCACATGAATTGATTTTCCAGTTTATGTTGGGATAGTTAAAGTCTCCCATCACTACTATGTCTCCTACTCCTGATGCTCTTTCAATTTGATTCAGTAACAATTTCTCATCAGAAACATTAATACCAGACGGCCTGTAGCATAACCCTAATAATAACTTCTTTATTCCTTTACCCCTGCATGCAATTTCTACCCATAATGTCTCAATAGTATTTACAGTCCCTTCTTGAATATCTTCCCATATAACAGGTTTTAGAAATGGCTTTACATAAAGACATACCCCTCCACCCCGTGTATTTAGTCTGTCTCTCCTGTACAGCGTGTAACCCTCTAGATTGACTGTAAATTGTAGTAATCCACTTGTCCATTTTTTGGTGCCTTAAAATTGCGAGCCAATAAATGAAGGGCAGACAACAAACTGGGGATTTATTCATAGCTAAGAAGAGGAGAAGTTGAAGACTGCAGTAAGGTGGAAAAAAACTAGTAAATTGAGAAGAGTTGAATATGCTGAAGATTGTGTGACTACAATCCAAGATTGTGGCAGTAAGCAAAAAAAAAAAAAAAATCGGAAACTATATTGACTCCATTTTTACTATATATAACAATTTTGAAGTGTGAGCTACTACAGAGACCATGGAAGTGAAATGTGAGCTACTACAGAGACCATGGAAGTGAAATGTGAGCTACTACAGAGACCACAGAAGCCTTCACTTGGATTTAAGCTACTATTTTCAATGCATAAAAAAAGGGAAGGAGGAAAAAATGTTTCTAAACCAAGTTTTCCATAGCTGATATACTGTACTACAATATTATAAAAGGAGTCTTCTGCAAATATTGTGCCCTATTTGTTAAATTAGCAATGGGAGGGCTCCCACAAACACATTTATCTTCAGAAGCTTGTAAAAAACGCTGACTGTTTTTCAGTTCACAGCGACTACAGCTGGCCCAAGATAACAGACAAAGAATAAAGCTTAGAGTCAAAACCATTCTAATGCTTAGCAGACAAAATACACCTCTGTCAGGGCATACGGACATTGTAGAGCTGTTTAAAGAATCTGACGCAGAACCGCTAATATAAGGGAAATTTTAGTTTCTGCAGTTTAAACTAACAGTGGGGATACTGGCTGCTTTGGCAAATAAACTTGGGAACTCATGTTCAAATTCAATGTATATCAGTAACACTATACAAAACCAGCTGATTGAATGTTGATTGAATAGAAGAAATTAGTAGTGTCATTATGGAGCGTGAGAAGAAGGCAAAACATTACTGTGCAATATTTGACAAAACTACAAATATTTTCCATAGTAGTCAGTTAAGTCTCTGCTTGAGTTATGTATATAAGTACCAAAAACATGAAGATTTCATTGCGTTTTAAAATGTTGATGAGGTTTGTTTCAAGGATTCATCACCATCTTTGATCCTAAAGTAAGTGATAAAGTTTTTGGGCGGCTAGTGATTATGCAAATTAAAAAGTTACATTTAGACTTAATGGACTGTGTTAAATTTGATAATGGCTATTCCCTGATGACATCAGAACACTTAAGTGCTGTTGCAGAGATACAAAAGGAGGCTAAATATGCCACTAGATGCCCTTTCTTTAATCACACACTAAATTTGTCAATGTCCAAGACTTCAAAACAGTGCACGCAACTGTATCAGCATCATCAAAGAAGTTGTGTGTTTCTTATGAATGTTGTGGATGCACAATTAAAGGGTATGTGCGAAACACACTGGATGGAAAGACATGAATGCTTGATACAGTTTCTTCACAGCATAGACAAAATAGACCAGGCACTTGAACATATGGGTTGGGTATGTTATCCCAGCAGTAGGGGTGCCAGCAGTAACATGACTGACAGCGGCATACCGACACTGTCATCTTGAAACCAGACAAGGTAAGTCCCCTGTCCTCTACCCTAACCCTATCCCTTCTGGGGTGGTGGCTATGGCTAACCCTTCGGAGGTTGTGGCTTTGGCTAACCCTTTGGAGGTGGTGGCTATGGCTAACCACCACCCTAGTGCTTAACACTAACCCCTCCCTCATCGTGCCTAACCCTAATTCTCCCCCAGGCCCTAACCCGTACCCCAATAATCACCTTTGGGATGCCAACTGTTAATGCTCAGAATAATCCTTCAGTGCTAGGCCTGCTGCTGGGGATGGATCTTCACCCGAGAAGGGGACAAAGAAGACTAGTATTTTTAAAAACCAATTGACTGTGAAACAATTCATTGCTATGGGAAGCAAGTATAACAGCTCTCAATCAGTCGCAGAGCTGATCACTGATGCCATCACAGCTATGCTAGTATTAGATCGGCATCCAATATCCACCGTTAATGCAGAGGGTTTTACACAGGTAATTGAGGCTCTGTATCCCCGTCACCGAATTCCATCTCCGTTTCATTTTACCCGAAAAGCCATTTCTTGGCTATACCAGGATGTTAAAAAAAATCTAATTATTGCCCTATAAAATGCCATTGTATCCACTGTCCACTTAAACGCAAATACTGTATGTAGACAAGCGGTAGTCCACATATTTGGACTGTGATAGCCCACTGGGTGAGTGTATCAGCAGCAGCAGCAGAAGTATCTAACAGGCAATGCCAGCTTATTCAAGGCAAGCTATTCTGTGTATCACCAACTTCACAAACAACTTCTTAGAAAAATGAGCATACCACTGACAACCTTTTAGAAAAATGGGTTAACCCGCTTGGACTCTCCTCAGGATTTGCCATTTCTGATACTGCCACAAATATTGTGAAAGCATTAGAGCTGGGTGAATTCCAACATGTTGCATGTTTTACTCACAAAATCAATTTGGCTTTACAGGGTTTTTTTTTTAGATAAGAAGGGCGTACCAACGGCATGTAGGACCTGCACGCCTATAGCCTGAAAAATGAATTTTGAGCATTCAGCCACAGCATGCAGGATTTCAAGAACAGTTTAATTTGCCCAGTTACCAACTGAAGAAAGGTGTAAACCAGGTGGAAATCCACCCCTTATATGCTTCAGCCGATATTTGAATAGCAATAAGCCATCCATAGATATACAGATTGGTTCACGGTTATCTCGACTTGTTTTCTGCGCCTAGGCACAACATGACTTCTTAGCATAAACCCTTCATCTATTGTTCTCAACTGCAATACAATACAGAGAACAATACAGCAGGGGATTAAGTCATTACAGCAGGGGATTAAGTCCGACTGGCCAGTGTCCGTTAATCCTATTAAAGGTCAAGATAAATGTGGACAACAAGCCATGACATTGGAAGAGTGCAGTGGAGAGTAATTTCTGTCTAGTGCAAGGTGCTCAAACCCTTCAAAGTAGCAACCTATGAAATGAAAGCTGACTAGAGATGTGCAGTGGACACTTTTCGGGTTTTGTGTTTTGGTTTTGGAACTGGATCTTTATTCGTGTTTTGGATCTGGATTGGTTTTGCCTAGGGATGAGTGGGTTTGGTTCCCTGAGAACCGAACCCCTCCCCCCCACGAACATCATGTTTCGAGCCTGGATCCGAGTCCAGCTCATGGTTTTCCTGCCAGACTCGGAAACCAGAACGAGGCAAAATGTCATTGTCCCGCTGTCAGATTCTCGTGGGTTTTGGATTCCATATAAGGAGCCGGGCATCGCCGCCATTTTCACTCCAG
Organism: Pseudophryne corroboree; assembly: GCF_028390025.1. Taxonomy (NCBI): domain Eukaryota; kingdom Metazoa; phylum Chordata; class Amphibia; order Anura; family Myobatrachidae; genus Pseudophryne; species Pseudophryne corroboree. Next base: position 236,527,869 of record NC_086452.1, on the reverse strand, counting down.
TCCTGGAGAGTGTAGCAAGAGGACGTGTCTCCTCAGTGTCTGTGCAAGAAAGGGGAGTGGTGCGTGGGGTGGGGACCTGCTCTTTTGTGTCATTCCAGTGCTATCTTTTGCTGCATCAGTCCAGTGGTGGTGTCTTGAGCTACATCAGTGGTGGTGTCTTGTGCTGCCATAAGTCCAGTGCTGCTGTATAAGTCCAGTCCAGTGGTGCTGTCTTGTGCTGCATCAGTCCAGTGGTGGTGTCCTGTGCTGCCATAAGTCCAGTGGTATTGCTGTATACTTCGAGTACAGTAGTGCTGTGTTGTAAGGCATCAGTCCAGTGGTGGTGTCCTGTGCTGCCATAAGTCCAGTCATGGTGTCTTGTACTGCCATAAGTCCAGTGGTGCTGCCGTATAAGTCCAGGGGTGCTGCCGTATAAGTCCAGTCCAGTAGTGGTGCTGTATAAGTCATGGGGTACTGCCATATAAGTCCAGGTGTACTGCTGTATAAGTCCAGTCCAGCGGTGCTGCCGTTTAAGTCCATGGGTTCTGCTGTATAAGTCCTGGGGTACTGCTATATAAGTCCAGTCCAGTGGTGCTGCCGTATAAGTCCAGGGGTACTTCCATATAAGTCCTGGGGTACTGTTGTATAAGTCCAGTCCAGTGGTGCTGCCGTAAAAGTATAGTGGTGTTGCATTATGTGCTCTTTGGGTCCTAGTTTTTAAGAGTGCCATCCTATCTGACACTGCAGTTCTACTCCTAGATGGGCCAGGTGTTTGTGCTGCCCACTTGGGTTGCTTAGCTTAGTCATCCAGTGACCTCATTGCACCTCTTTTTCTTCTTTGCATTATGTGTTGTTTGAAGCCTTGTTTTTAAAAGTGCCATCCTGTCTGACACTGCAGTGCCACTCCTATATGGGCCAGGTGTTTGTGCCGGACACTTGTGTCGCTTAGCTTAGTCATCCAGTTATCTCATTGCATCTCTTTTTCTTCTTTGCATGATGTGCTGTTTGGGGCATAGTTTTTAAAAGTGCCATCCTATCTGACTCTGCAGTGCCACTCCTAGATGGGCCAGGTGTTTGTGCCGCACACTTGTGTCGCTTAGCTTAGATATCCAGTGACCTTGATGCAACCTTTTGACCTAAAAACAATATGATGAGGTGTGAGGTGTTCAAAATAGACTGGAAATGAGTGGAAATGATTGTTATTGAGGTTAATAAAATCGTAGGATAAAAATTACCCCCAAATTCTGCGATTTTAGCTTTTTTTGTGTTTTTTTCAAAAATCATCCAGATCCAAAACCAAAACCCGAAAGGATGGTTTTGGCAAAACCAATCCATATCCAAAACACGAGCGGGGTTCCAGGTCCAAAACTAAAACACAAAATACAAAAAGTGCCGGCTGCACATCTGCAGCGGGCATTAATAAGTGCTACCTGGGATTCTTTTTAATCTTGTCTGTTTTCAGAGGCTGGCATACCTAGTGGCTGCTGATATACATATTGGTGGTAGCACTATTTAGCACAGTGCCTTAGACCATTTCTGGTTCTTTCCTAAAAATGGTCCCGTGCACATCTCTAGTGCTAACCATATATTTCTGAAAGCCTCCTGCACACACAAGAAACTTCATGCTGTAAGTGAAATGGACTTAAAATACCTTGAACACAGATCTTTTGAATAAATCAATATGGGAGTTTGTGAGAGCAATTTATTCAGCATTCCTAAGCACTGTCATTTTCTTTTCATTTTCTGCGCTACTGTTTTTTGTTTTGCAAAGCACCTTAATAACAACCTTCAGCTTAGCAGTTACCAGATATATGATTAATGGTGGAACACTTTTATTAAAAAAATTGAAAGGAGATCATTAAAATTGTGCTTTATCAAAGATCAAAGAAATTAGAATGTTAACAATTAATTATTTTAATCCTGAGTGCACCACATACATATGACTTGCTATTGTCTTTTTCTACTGAAGTGTTCCTGGCCTATGTTAGAATGCCCCAATCCCAACTGGCATAATTCTTACTTGGCATGAGCCAATAAGTGTACAGTAGTCATTGTCAATTTTGAAGATGCTGTGCAACAAAAATTGTCAGATATTATTGATATGCTCTAAACTAGAAATAATACTATCCTTTTTTTATTCTACAGTCTATTTAAAAATATAATATGATTTGCTTTGAGTTATCCAGCAGCATCAAATGTTTTTAGGATAGAGTTAGTTTCCACTTTTGTAGTTTTATCTTGTTTGTATGTAGAGGGAAGAGGATGATATGAATACTTGTTTGAAATTCTACAACATGGTTCATATTTTGTCCTCAAAGTAACCAGTTCCCTAGGAAAAATGAAAGTGGTTGCATACATAGTATGTTGGCATTTACTAATCTTGTATTATTAAATACATTTAATTTATTTTTTGTTACTTTATGTTTTATATTGCTCTTATTTCCGTAGTTTTTAATCTCCTTTAACTTTTTTTTTTTTTAAGTACAGTATAACATTAAAATCATGTAATGTTAATGGAATAAATTCATAATGTATGTGATCTATAGTAATAGAACATGTTCAATCATTCTAAACAGATGAATTGAATTAGAATCATGGGTCTTTAACCTGCGGCCGTCCAGCTGCTGTGAAACTACACATCCCAGCATGCCCTGCCTCAGTTATAACATACTTTAATAGCAAAACTGTGGCAGGGCATGCTGGGATGTGTAGTTCCACAGCAGTTGGAGGGCCACAGGTTGAAGACCCATGCATTAGATGAACAGTACCTTAAGATTAGTAAGAGCTAGAGTTAGCATGGTATACTTCACTGTAAAAAAAAAAAAAGGGGTACAGCAATTGTAATAAAACATAATTAAATAAACGTACGATTTATTTTCAATCAAAGAAAAGAAATGAAGGGTATTTTGTCAAGGTAAAAACCCTCAGCAATGAACTGGTTAAATTGAAGGTCATTAGATGGATGGTTTATGGCCAAATAGTTTTCAAAGATCGAGTGTTAAGTGTTAAGTACTGTAAAGTAATTATTACTAATAATTAATGAATTAATTATTGTTTCATTATTTGTTTTTAACTTAGGAACTGTAAGCCATAGAGGTTGTCAGATGACAGAAAAGAATATTAATATTTACAGAATTGCTTTATAATATGTGTACTGTGTTATTTTTATTTTTTTAAAGGTAGAGAGGAAAAGATCAGATAGCTTTCAAAGGAGGTTTAATTTATATACTGTAAAAGACCATATCAAGGAATTAAATTGCACCTATAATTATGTTATGAATGATTATCAATGTGTTTCTTTTCTAGTTATCAGATGGTGAGCAAGCATAAAATAATAGAATGTACTGCTACTGGCTGGAGCAATTACCCTCCTCACTGTGAAGGTAACAAAAATAAAGAAAAAAAAATCAATGCTCAATTCCAAAAATTACAATATCTATCTATCTATCTATCTATCTATCTATCTATCTATCTATCTATCTATCTATCTATCTATCTATCTATCTATCTGTCTGTCTGTCTGTCTGTCTGTCTGTCTGTCTGTCTGTCTGTCTGTCTGTCTGTCTGTCTATCTATCTGTCTATCTATCTATTATATAAAGTGCCTTTGAAGATGTGCAGGCTGAGCTGCTCTCCCAGGATGCACAGGCCACTTCAGACGCAAGTGTGATCACAGCTGCTAATGTATGCATTCCCAGAAAATGCCATCTGAACGGCCATGATATGCCTAAATTCTCCTGACCACTTCCCATTACTGCCCACAAACGCTGATTTCCTGTTACTCACTTTACAACTAATGTCTCGCTGCACACTGTGGCTCATATGCATGCGCAGTGCAAAAACATTGGGGCTGATTCAGACCTGATCGGTGCTGTGCGTTTTCACACAGGTGCGATCAGGTCTGAACTGCGCATGCGCTGGCACATAGCAGACAGCCGGTGGCTGTATTCGCCTTGCGATCGCCTCTGACTGATTGACAGGCAGAGGCGGTCGCTGGGGGGGAGGGGGCGGGCCGGCGGCATTTAGGAGGCACGGGCCGGGCAACGCAGGCATGCCCAGATCGTTGGTAGGGGGGCCGGGCCGCAGCAACTGCGTTATGTCACACATGCAGCCGCTGCGACCCGGGCAGTGATGATTATCTCCCTGCCAGCGCGCAGGAGCTGCACTGGCTGGGAGCTACTCCTGAAGTACAAAAGCATCGCCGCTGTGCGATACTTTTGTACTTGTGCGACGGGGTAGGGATTGACATGTGTGGCGGACTAGCCCCGTGCTGGGCATCCCCCCACATGTCAGTGTGACTGATCATAGATGTGCTAAATTTAGCACATCTTTGATCAGGTCTGAATTAACCCCATTGATCGCTATGCAAACAATAGCCATTTTGCGTCCACACCTGAATGACTTCGAAGATGAATAGCATGGCTGTGACTTATTTGCATCATAGCCAAGGCAATGTAACAGTAAAAAAGTCACACTAGACTGGTATAAAGTTACATATTAAGCCTAACAATATGTGCTGTCGTACATGGTACAGTTGCTTGTATTGTAATTTTGTGTTGTGCCTTTTGTACCCAGGTTAGTGACTTATACCAATTTTAGACCACAATGCTGGGTCCCATCTGAGAATTGGAAATGGGTCCTTCCAGGTTGGGACCAGGCATAGGACCCTTAAACATTGGCTTCCCGACCCGGCAATATGCCGGGTCAGGTTGCTAGTGCGGGTGGGAGGTGGAGCTGGCATAGGGCCCGGGTGCAGTGGCAGATCTGGGGGATGAAATTATCTCCACGCCACATCTGCCTATGCTGTGAATGGGTCCCGCGCCGCATCGACCCGGCAACCAGTTCATACTGCACCTGACCAAGCATTAAACCCGGGAATAACCTTCAAGGAAGGAATTCGGGACTGACCCCTTTCACCTCACACAGCGACCCGCATCGACCCAGCAATATATCGGGTTGATACTAGAGATGTGCAGCGGGCATTTTTCGGGCTTTGTATTTTGGTTTTGGATTCGGTTCCGCGGTCGTGTTTTGGATTCGGACGCATTTTGGCAAAACCTCCCTTAAGAATTTTTGTCGGATTCGGGTGCGTTTTGGATTCGGGTGCTTTTTTTTAAAAAACACTCAAAAACAGCTTAAATCATAGAATTTGGGGGTAATTTTGATCCTATAGTATTATTAACCTCAATAACCATAATTTCCACTCATATCCTGTCTATTCTGAACACCTCACACCTCACAATATTATTTTTAGTCCTAAAATTTGCACCAAGGTCGCTGGATGACTAAGCTAAGCGACCCAAGAGGGCAGCACAAACACCTGGCCCATCTAGGAGTGGCACTGCAGTGTCAGACAGGATGGTACTTACAAAAATAGTCCCCAAACAGCACATGATACAAATATAAATATAAAAAAAGAGGTGCAAGATGGAATTGTCCTTTGGACCTCCCACCCACCCTTATGTTGTATAAACAGGTCATGCACACTTTAACAAACCCATCATTTCAGCCACAGGGTCTGCCACACGACTGTGGCTGAAATGACTGGTTGGTTTGGGCCCCCATCAAAAAAGAAGCAATCAATCTCTCCTTGCACAAACTGGCTCTACAGAGGCCAGATGTCCACCTCCTCCTCATCCTCCGATTCTTCACCCTTTTCACTGTGTACATCCCTCTCCTCACAGATTATTAATTCGTCCCCACTGGAATCCACCATCACAGGTTCCTGTGTACTTTCTGGAGGCAATTGCTGGTAAATGTCTCCATGGAGGAATTGATTATAATTCATTTTGATGAACATCATCTTATCCACATTTTCTGGAAGTAACCTCCTACGCCGATCGCTGACAAGGTGACCGGCTGCACTAAACACTCTTTCAGAGTACACACTGGAGGGGAGGTAACTTAGGAAAAATAAAGCCAGTTTGTGCAAGGCCTCCAAATTGCCTCTTTTTCCTGCCAGTATACGTACGGACTGCCTGAAATGTCTATAATAGAGATGAGCGGGTTCGGTTCCTCGAGATCCGAACCCCCCTGAACTTCACGTGGTTTACATGCGTCCGAGCCAGCCTCGGTTAACACGAACGCGCCCGAACGTCATCATCCCACTGTCGTATTCTCGCGAGATTCGTATTGCATAAAAAAAGTGCTGCACGTCACCGCCATTTTCACTCGTGCATTGGAGATGATAGCGGGAGAACGTGGCTGCGTTCTCTCAGTTTCTGTGTTCAGTGTGCTGAAAATATCTGTGCTAAGGGTGCTGCAAATATCTGTGCTCAGTGTGCTGCAAATATCTACGTTCTCTGCCTGAAAACGCTCCATATCTGTGCTGCATTGTAGTTGTGCGCAGTATATAGTAAGAGGACAGTGCAGAATTTTGCTGGCCACCAGTATATATATAGCAGTACGGTACAGTAGTCCGTTGCTCTACCTCTGTGTCGTCAAGTATTCTATCCATATCTGTGCTGCATTGTAGTTGTGCGCAGTATATAGTAGGAGGACAGTGCAGAATTTTGCTGACCACCAGTATATATATAGCAGTATGGTACAGTAGTCCATTGCTCTACCTCTGTGTCGTCAAGTATACTATACATATCTGTGCTGCATTGTAGTTGTGCGCAGTATATAGTAGGAGGACAGTGCAGAATTTTGCTGACCACCAGTATATATATAGCAATACGGTACAGTAGTCCATTGCTCTACCTCTGTGTCGTCAAGTATACTATCCATATCTGTGCTGCATTGTAGTTGTGCACAGTATATAGTAGGAGGGCACTGCAGAATTTTGCTGACCACCAGTATATATATATAGCAATACGGTACAGTAGTCCATTGCTCTACCTCTGTGTCGTCAAGTATACTATCCATATCTGTGCTGCATTGTAGTTGTGCGCAGTATATAGTAGGAGGACAGTGCAGAATTTTGCTGACCACCAGTATATATATATATATATATATATATATATATATATATATATATATCTATCAGTGCGGTACAGTAGGCCATTGCTATTGATATATTACTGGCATATAATTCCACACATTAAAAGATGGAGAACAAAAATATGGAGGGTAAAATAGGGAAAGATCAAGATCCACTTCCACCTCGTACTGAAGCTGCTGCCACTAGTCATGGACGAGACTGCTGCTGGCGCTGCTGTTGTTGCTGCTGGGAGTCAATCGCCATCCCAGAGGGGAAGTCGGAAGACCACTTGTACTACTTCCAGTAAGCAATTGACTGTCCAACAGTCCTTTGCGAGGAAGATGAAATATCACAGCAGTCATCCTGCTGCAAAGTGGATAACTCAGGTCTTGGCAGCTGCGGTGGTGTTAAACGTGTGTCCGGTATCCACCGTTAATTCACAGGGAATTAGAGAATTACTTGAGGTACTGTGTCCCCGGTACCAAATACCATCTAGGTTCCATTTCTCTAGGCAGGCGATACCGAGAATGTACACAGACGTCAGAAAAAGAGTCACCAGTGTCCTAAAAAATGCAGTTGTACCCAATGTCCACTTAACCACGGACAAGTGGAGCAGGGCAGACTCAGGACTATATGACTGTGACAGCCCACTGGGTAGATGTATTGCCTCCCGCAGCAAGAACAGCAGCGGCGGCACCAGTAGCAGCATCTCGCAAATGCCAACTCGTTCCTAGGCAGGCTACGCTTTGTATCACCGCTTTCCATAAGAGGCACACAGCTGACAACCTCCTATGGAAACTGAGGAACATCATCGCAGAATGGCTTACCCCAATTGGACTCTCCTGGGGATTTGTGACATTGGACAACGCCACCAATATTGTGCGTGCACTACATGTGGGCAAATTCCAGCACGTCCCATGTTTTGCACATACATTGAATTTGGTGGTGCAAATTTTTTTAAAACGACAGGGGCGTGCAAGAGATGCTATCAGTGTCCCGAAGAATTGCGTTCCACTTTTGGCATTCAGCCACCACGTGCCGAAGACTGGAGAACCAGCAAACACTCATGAACCTGCCCCGCTATCAGCTGAAGCAAGAGGTGGTAATGAGGTGGAATTCAACACTCTATATGCTTCAGAGGATGGAGGATCAGCAAAAGGCCATTGAAGCCTATACATCTACCTACGATATAGGCAAAGGAGGGGGAATGCACCTGACTCAAGCGCAGTGGAAAATGATTTCAACGTTGTGCAAGGTTCTGCAACCCTTTGAACTTGCCACACGTGAAGTCAGTTCAGACACTGCCAGCCTGAGTCAGGTCATTCCCCTCATCAGGCTTTTGCAGAAGAAGCTGGAGAGATTGAAGGAGGAGCTAAAACGGAGCGATTCCACTAGGCATGTGGGACTTGTGGATTGAGCCCTTAATTTGCTTAACCAGGATTCACTGGTGTTCAATCGGTTGAAATCAGAGCACTACATTTTGGCCACCGTGCTCGATCCTAGGTTTAAAGCCTACGTTCTATCTCTCTTTCCGGCAGACACAAGTCTGAAGATGTTCAAAGACCTGATGGTGAGACACTTGTCAAGTCAAGCGGAACGTGACCCGCCAACAGCTCCTCCTTCACATTCTCCCGCATCTGGGGCAGCGAGCAAAAGGCTAAGAATTCCGAGCCCACTCGCTGGCGATGATGCAGGGCAGTCTGGAGCGAGTGCTGAAATCTGGTCCGGACTGAAGGACCTGCCAACGATTACTGACATGTCGTCTACTGTCACTGCATATAATTCTGTTACCATTGAAAGAATGGTGGAGGATTATATGAGTGACCGCATCCAAATAGGCACGTCAGACAGTCCATACATATACTGGCAGGAAAAAGAGGCAATTTGGAGGCCCTGGCACAAACTTGCTTTATTTTACCTAAGTTGCCCCCCCTCCAGTGTGTAGTCCGAAAGAGTGTTTAGTGCAGCCGGTCACCTTGTCAGCGATATGCGTACGAGGTTACTTCCACAAAATGTGGAGAAGATGATGTTCATCAAAATGAATTATAAACAATTCCTCCGTGGAGACATTCACCAGCAATTGCCTCCAGAAAGTACACAGGAACCTGTGATGGTGGATTCCAGTGGGGACGAATTAATAATCTGTAAGGAGAGGGATGTACACAGTGAAAAGGGTGAAGAATCGGAGGATGAGGAGGAGGTGGACATCTTGCCTCTGTAGAGCCAGTTTGTGCAAGGAGAGATTGATTGCTTCTTTTTTGATGGGGGCCCAAACCAACCAGTCATTTCAGCCACAGTTGTGTGGCAGACCCTGTCGCTGAAATTATGGGTTTGTTAAAGTGTGCATGACCTGTTTATACAACATAAGGGTGGTTGGGAGGGCCCAAGGACAATTCCATCTTGCAACTCTTTTTTTTAATTTATCTTTGCATCATGTGTTGTTTGGGGCTAATTTTTTTAAGTGCCATCCTGTCTGACACTGCAGTGCCACTCCTAGATGGGCCAGGTGTTTGTGCCAGCCACTTGGGTCGCTTAGCTTAGTCATCCAGCGACCTTGGTGCAAATTTTAGGACTAAAAATAATATTGTGAGGTGTGAGGTGTTCAGAATAGACTGGAAATGAGTGGAAATTGTGGTTATTGAGGTTAATAATACTATGGGATGAAAATTACCCCCAACTTCTATGATTTAAGCTGTTTTTGAGGTTTTTTTGTTTAAAAAAAACACCCGAATCCAAAACACACCCGAATCCGACAAAAAAATTTCAGGGAGGTTTTGCCAAACCGTGTCCGAATCCAAAACACAGCTGCGGAACCGAATCCAAAACCAAAACACAAAACACAAAAATTGTCCGCTGCACATCTCTAGTCTACAGTGATGGTAACACTCATATAATCCTCCACCATTCTTTCAATGGTGACAGAATCATATGCAGTGACAGTAGACGACATGTCAGTAATCGTTGGCAGGTCCTTCAGTTCGGACCAGATGTCAGCACTTGCTCCAGACTGCCCTGCATCACCGCCAGCGGGTGGTTTTGGAAATTTTATCCTTTTCCTGGCAGCTCCAGTGACGGTAGTGAATGAAGGAGGAGCTGTTGGCGGGTCACGTTCCGCTTGACTTGACAAGTGTCTCACCAGCAGGTCTTTGAACTTCTGCAGACTTGTGTCTGCCGGAAAGAGAGATACAACGCAGGCTTTAAACCTAGGATCAAGCACGGTGGCCAAAATGTAGTGCTCTGATTTCAACAGATTTACCACCCGTGAATCCTGGTTAAGTGAATGAAGGGCTCCATCCACAAGTCCCACATGCCTAGCGGAATTGCTCCATTTTAGCTCCTCCTTCAATCTCTCCAGCTGCTTCTGCAAAAGCCTGATGAGGGGAATGACCTGACTTAGGCTGGCAGTGTCTGAACTGACTTCACATGTGGGAAGAAGAGAGATGCAGATGCACACTCTTAGCACTAAGAACACTGATAGTAAAAATAATTTAAATAAACTCTCACAATTAAAATGGAGTATAATTGAAATGTTTAGTATTAGGGTGTGCAGTCCAGTCCCCCCTTTTTAACTCTATATTTGTGTATATATTGTAAACTGGAAGGCAAGGCTTCCTTCCTCTGGTATTGGCACCCGTCCAATTAACCCTCAGGTGTTTTAATTAGCTAGGTTCCTGCATTTCAGATCACACATTGAAATGGCACTATTTGGAGGTAAGTCCTGTATAAATTTATATAATGTGATAGTATTAGGAATGTTAGGGACCCATGTGATGAAGTCACCTGGCCGCAGTACATGGGCCCGCATATTTGCGCAAATGTGTGCTAAGAACTTTAATTATACTCCATTTTAATTGTGAGAGTTTATTTAAATTATTTTTACTATCAGTGTTCTTAGTGCTAGGAGTATGCATCTGCATCTCTCTTCCTCCTGCATAGTATTAGAAGCCTCAGCATGATAGCACCTCTTGAAATGTTTAGTATTAGGGCGTGCAGTCCAGGCCCCCCTTTTTTCCTGACTTCACGTGTGGCAAGTTCAAAGGGTTGGAGAACCTTGCACAACGTGGAAACCATTCTCCACTGCGCTTGAGTCAGGTGCATTCCCCCTCGTAGGCAGATGTATAGGCTTGAATGGCCTTTTGTTGCTCCTCCATCCTCTAAAGCATATAGGAGGGTTGAATTCCACCTCGTTACCACCTCTTGCTTCAGCTGATGGCAGGGCATGTTCAGGAGTGTTTGCTGGTGCTCCAGTCTTCGGCATGCGGTGGCTGAATGCCAAAAGTGGCCCGCAATTCCTCGGGCCACCGACAGCATTTCCTGCATGCCCCTGTCATTTTTTTTTTAATTCTGCACCACCAAATTCATTGTATGTGCAAAACATGGGACGTGCTGTAATTTGCCAACATGTAATGCACGCACAATATTGGTGGCGTTGTCCGATGTCACAAATCCCCAGGAGAGTCCAATTGGGGTAAGCCAATCTGCGACGATGTTCGACAGTTTCCGTAAGAGGTTGTCAGCTGTGTGCCTCTTATGGAAAGCGGTGATACAAAGCGTAGCCTGCCTAGGAACGAGTTGGCGTTTGCGAGATGCTGCTACTGGTGCCGCTGCTGCGGGAGGCAATACATCTACCCAGTGGGCTGTCACAGTCTTATAGTCCTCCGTCTGCCCTGCTCCAGTTGTCCACATGTCCGTGGTTAAGTGGACAGTGGGTACAACTGCATTTTTTAGGACACTGGTGACTCTTTTTCTGACGTCTGTGTACATTCTCGGTATCGCCTGCCTAGAGAAATGGAACCTAGATGGTATTTGGTACCGGGGACACAGTACCTCAAGTAATTCTCTAATTCCCTGTGAATTAACGGTGGATACCGGACACACGTTTAACACCACCGCAGCTGCCAAGACCTGAGTTATCCACTTTGCAGCAGGATGACTGCTGTGATATTTCATCTTCCTTGCAAAGGACTGTTGGACAGTCAATTGCTTACTGGAAGTAGTACAAGTGGTCTTCTGACTTCCCCTCTGGGATGACGATCGACTCCCAGCAGCAACAACAACAGTGCCAGCAGCAGTAGGCGTTACACTCAAGGATCCATCGGAAGAATCCCAGTTAGGAGAGGACTCATTAGACTTGCCAGTGACATGGCCTACAGGACTATTGGCGTTCCTGTCTAAGGAGGAAATTGACATTGAGGGAGTTGGTGGTGTAGTTTGCAGGAGCTTGGGTACAAGAGGAAGAAGGGATTTAGTTGTCAGTGGACTGCTTCCGCTGTCACCCAGAGTTTTTGAACTTGTCAATCACTTCTGATGAATGCGCTCCAGGTGACATATAAGGGAGGATGTTCCTAGGTGGTTAACGTCCTTACCCCTACTTATTACTGCTTGACAAAGGCAACAAACGGCTTGACACCTGTTGTCCGCATTCTGTTAAAATAATTCCACACCGAAGAGGTGATATTTTTTGTATTTTGACCAGGCATGTCAATGGCCTTATTCATCCCACGGACAAGAGGTGTCTCCCCGGGTGCCTGACTTAAACAAACCACCTCACCATCAGAATCCTCCTTGTCAATTTCCTCCTCAGTGCCAGCAACACCCATATCCTCATCCTCGTATACTTCAATAGTGACATCTTCAATTTCAATTTCAGGAACTGGACTGTGAGTGCTCCTTCCAGCACTTGCAGGGGGCATGCAAATGGTGGAAGGAGCCACCTCTTCCTGTCCAGTGTTGGGATGGTCAGGCATCGCAACCGACACAATTGGACTCTACTTGGGGATTTGTGATTTAGAAGAATGCATAGTTCTTTGCTGTGCTTTTGCCAGCTTAAGTCTTTTCATTTTTCTAGTGGGAGGATGAGTGCTTCCATCCTCATGTGAAGCTGAACCAATAGCCATGAACATAGGCCAGGGTCTCAGCTGTTCCTTGCCACTCCGTGCCGTAAATGGCATATTGGCAAGTTTACGCTTCTCCTCAGATGCTTTTAATTTAGATTTTTGGGTCATTTTACTGAACTTTAGTTGTTTGGATTTTACATGCTCTCTACTATGACATTGGGCATCGGACTTGGCAGACGACGTTGATGGTATTGAATCATCTCTGCCATGACTAGTGGCAGCAGCTTCAGCACTAGGTGGAAGTGGATCTTTACCTTTACCTATTTTAACCTCCAAATTTTTGTTCTCCATTTTTAATGTGTGGAATTATATGCCAGTAATATATCTGGAATTAGACGGCAGTAATGTCTGGAAATAGATACCACTAGATAGATACCAGATACCTCTGTGACTGGAATGATGATGACCTATGCACAGTGACAGGATACTACCACAGCACCTTACAGCAGCAAGATGCAGCACAGGACACTGGACTTTTAGTAATGTACTGTAGTATACTGGTCACCACAATGCAGCACAAGACGATGAGCAGTGATCCTGAGCACTGATGAGGATACTAGAACTGACACTGGGCAGCGAGAAGCAGCACTATACTGTAGTATACTAGTCACCACAATGCAGCACAAGACAATGAGTAGTGATACTGAGCAATGATGAGGATACTAGAACTGACACTGGGCAGCGAGATGCAGCACTGGACTATTGTACTGTAGTATACTGGTCACTACAATGCAGCACAAGATAGTGAGTGGCGATACTGAGCACTGATGAGGATACTAGAACTGACACTGGGCAGCGAGATGCATCACTGGACTATTGTACTATAGTATACTGGTCACCACAATGCAGCACAAGACAATGAGTAGTGATACTGAGCACTGATGAGGATACTAGAACTGACACTGGGCAGCGAGATGCAGCACTGGACTATTGTACTGTAGTATAATGGTCACCACAAAGCAGCACAAGACAATGAGCTGTGATACTGAGCACTAATGAGGATACTAGAACTGACACTGGGCAGCGAGTTGCAGCACTGGACTATTGTACTGTAGTATACTGGTCACTACAATGCAGCACAAGATAGTGAGTGGCGATACTGAGCACTGATGAGGATACTAGAACTGACACTGGGCAGCGAGATGCATCACTGGACTATTGTACTATAGTATACTGGTCACCACAATGCAGCACAAGACAATGAGTAGTGATACTGAGCACTGATGAGGATACTAGAACTGACACTGGGCAGCGAGATGCAGCACTGGACTATTGTACTGTAGTATAATGGTCACCGCAATGCAGCACAAGACAATGAGTAGTGATGCTGAGCACACTAGAACTGACACTGGGCAGCGAGATGCAGCACTGGACTATTGTACTGTAGTATACTGGTCACCACAATGCAGCACAAGACAATGAGTAGTGATACTGAGCACTGATGGGGATACTAGAACTGACACTGGGCAGAGAGAAGCAGCACTATACTGTAGCATACTAGTCACCACAATGCAGCACAAGACAATGAGTAGTGATACTGAGCACTGATAAGGATACTAGAACTGACACTGGGCAGCGAAATGTAGCACTGGACTATTGTACTGTAGTATACTGGTCACCACAATGCAGCACAAGACAATGAGCAGTGATACTGAGCACTGATGAGGATACTAGAACTGACACTGGGCAGTGAGAAGCAGCACTATACTGTAGTATACTAGTCACCACAATGCAGCACAAGACAATGAGTAGTGATACTGAGCAATGATGAGGATACTAGAACTGACACTGGGCAGCGTGTTGCAGCACTGGACTATTGTACTGTGGTATACTGTTCACCACAATGCAGCACAAGATAATGAGTGGTGATACTGAGCACTGATGAGGATACTAGAACTGACACTGGGCAGCGAGATGCATCACTGGAATATTGTACTATAGTATACTGGTCACCACAATGCAGCACAAGACAATGAGTAGTGATACTGAGCACTGATGAGGATACTAGAACTGACACTGGGCAGCGAGATGCAGCACTGGACTATTGTACTGTAGTATAATGGTCACCACAATGCAGCACAAGACAATGAGTAGTGATGCTGAGCACTGATGAGGATACTAGAACTGACACTGGGCAGCAAGATGCAGCACTGGACTATTGTACTGTAGTATACTGGTCACCACAATGCAGCACAAGACAATGAGTAGTGATACTGAGCACTGATGAGGATAATAGAACTGACACTGGGCAGTGAGATGCAGCACTGGACTATTGTACTGTAGTCTAATGGTCACCACAATGCAGCACAAGACAATGAGTAGTGATGCTGAGCAAACTAGAACTGATACTGGGCAGCGAGATGCAGCACTGGACTATTGTACTGTAGTATACTGGTCAACACAATGCAGCACAAGACAATGAGTAGTGATACTGAGCACTGATGAGGATACTAGAACTGACACTGGGCAGCGAGAAGCAGCACTATACTGTAGTATACTAGTCACCACAATGCAGCACAAGACAATGAGTAGTGATACTGAGCAATGATGAGGATACTAGAACTGACACTGGGCAACGAGATGCAGCACTGGACTATTGTACTGTAGTATACTGGTCACCACAATGCAGCACAAGACAATGAGCTGTGATACTGAGCACTAATGAGGATACTAGAACTGACACTGGGCAGCGAGTTGCAGCACTGGACTATTGTACTGTAGTATACTGGTCACTACAATGCAGCACAAGATAGTGAGTGGCGATACTGAGCACTGATGAGGATACTAGAACTGACACTGGGCAGCGAGATGCATCACTGGACTATTGTACTATAGTATACTGCTCACCACAATCCAGCACAAGACAATGAGTAGTGATACTGAGCACTGATGAGGATACTAGAACTGACACTGGGCAGCGAGATGCAGCACTGGACTATTGTACTATAGTATACTGGTCACCACAATGCAGCACAAGACAATGAGTAGTGATACTGAGCACTGATGAGGATACTAGAACTGACACTGGGCAGCGAGATGCAGCACTGGACTATTGTACTGTAGTATAATGGTCACCGCAATGCAGCACAAGACAATGAGTAGTGATGCTGAGCACACTAGAACTGACACTGGGCAGCGAGATGCAGCACTGGACTATTGTACTGTAGTATACTGGTCACCACAATGCAGCACAAGACAATGAGTAGTGATACTGAGCACTGATGAGGATACTAGAACTGACACTGGGCAGAGAGAAGCAGCACTATACTGTAGCATACTAGTCACCACAATGCAGCACAAGACAATGAGTAGTGATACTGAGCACTGATAAGGATACTAGAACTGACACTGGGCAGCGAAATGTAGCACTGGACTATTGTACTGTAGTATACTGGTCACCACAATGCAGCACAAGACAATGAGCAGTGATACTGAGCACTGATGAGGATACTAGAACTGATACTGGGCTGTGAGAAGCAGCACTATACTGTAGTATACTAGTCACCACAATGCAGCACAAGACAATGAGTAGTGATACTGAGCAATGATGAGGATACTAGAACTGACACTGGGCAGCGTGTTGCAGCACTGGACTATTGTACTGTGGTATACTGTTCACCACAATGCAGCACAAGATAATGAGTGGTGATACTGAGCACTGATGAGGATACTAGAACTGACACTGGGCAGCGAGATGCATCACTGGAATATTGTACTATAGTATACTGGTCACCACAATGCAGCACAAGACAATGAGTAGTGATACTGAGCACTGATGAGGATACTAGAACTGACACTGGGCAGCGAGATGCAGCACTGGACTATTGTACTGTAGTATAATGGTCACCACAATGCAGCACAAGACAATGAGTAGTGATGCTGAGCACTGATGAGGATACTAGAACTGACACTGGGCAGCAAGATGCAGCACTGGACTATTGTACTGTAGTATACTGGTCACCACAATGCAGCACAAGACAATGAGTAGTGATACTGAGCACTGATGAGGATAATAGAACTGACACTGGGCAGTGAGATGCAGCACTGGACTATTGTACTGTAGTCTAATGGTCACCACAATGCAGCACAAGACAATGAGTAGTGATGCTGAGCAAACTAGAACTGACACTGGGCAGCGAGATGCAGCACTGGACTATTGTACTGTAGTATACTGGTCAACACAATGCAGCACAAGACAATGAGTAGTGATACTGAGCACTGATGAGGATACTAGAACTGACACTGGGCAGCGAGAAGCAGCACTATACTGTAGTATACTAGTCACCACAATGCAGCACAAGACAATGAGTAGTGATACTGAGCAATGATGAGGATACTAGAACTGACACTGGGCAACGAGATGCAGCACTGGACTATTGTACTGTAGTATACTGGTCACCACAATGCAGCACAAGACAATGAGCTGTGATACTGAGCACTAATGAGGATACTAGAACTGACACTGGGCAGCGAGTTGCAGCACTGGACTATTGTACTGTAGTATACTGGTCACTACAATGCAGCACAAGATAGTGAGTGGCGATACTGAGCACTGATGAGGATACTAGAACTGACACTGGGCAGCGAGATGCATCACTGGACTATTGTACTATAGTATACTGCTCACCACAATCCAGCACAAGACAATGAGTAGTGATACTGAGCACTGATGAGGATACTAGAACTGACACTGGGCAGCGAGATGCAGCACTGGACTATTGTACTATAGTATACTGGTCACCACAATGCAGCACAAGACAATGAGTAGTGATACTGAGCACTGATGAGGATACTAGAACTGACACTGGGCAGCGAGATGCAGCACTGGACTATTGTACTGTAGTCTACTGGTCACTACAATGCAGCACAAGATAGTGAGTGGCGATACTGAGCACTGATGAGGATACTATAACTGACACTGGGCAGCGAGTTGCAGCACTGGACTATTGTACTGTGGTATACTGTTCACCACAATGCAGCACAAGATAATGAGTGGTGATACTGAGCACTGATGAGGATACTAGAACTGACACTGGGCAGCGAGATGCATCACTGGAATATTGTACTATAGTATACTGGTCACCACAATGCAGCACAAGACAATGAGTAGTGATACTGAGCACTGATGAGGATACTAGAACTGACACTGGGCAGCGAGATGCAGCACTGGACTATTGTACTGTAGTATAATGGTCACCACAATGCAGCACAAGACAATGAGTAGTGATGCTGAGCACTGATGAGGATACTAGAACTGACACTGGGCAGCAAGATGCAGCACTGGACTATTGTACTGTAGTATACTGGTCACCACAATGCAGCACAAGACAATGAGTAGTGATACTGAGCACTGATGAGGATAATAGAACTGACACTGGGCAGTGAGATGCAGCACTGGACTATTGTACTGTAGTCTAATGGTCACCACAATGCAGCACAAGACAATGAGTAGTGATGCTGAGCAAACTAGAACTGACACTGGGCAGCGAGAAGCAGCACTATACTGTAGTATACTAGTCACCACAATGCAGCACAAGACAATGAGTAGTGATACTGAGCAATGATGAGGATACTAGAACTGACACTGGGCAACGAGATGCAGCACTGGACTATTGTACTGTAGTATACTGGTCACCACAATGCAGCACAAGACAATGAGCTGTGATACTGAGCACTAATGAGGATACTAGAACTGACACTGGGCAGCGAGTTGCAGCACTGGACTATTGTACTGTAGTATACTGGTCACTACAATGCAGCACAAGATAGTGAGTGGCGATACTGAGCACTGATGAGGATACTAGAACTGACACTGGGCAGCGAGATGCATCACTGGACTATTGTACTATAGTATACTGCTCACCACAATCCAGCACAAGACAATGAGTAGTGATACTGAGCACTGATGAGGATACTAGAACTGACACTGGGCAGCGAGATGCAGCACTGGACTATTGTACTATAGTATACTGGTCACCACAATGCAGCACAAGACAATGAGTAGTGATACTGAGCACTGATGAGGATACTAGAACTGACACTGGGCAGCGAGATGCAGCACTGGACTATTGTACTGTAGTATACTGGTCACTACAATGCAGCACAAGATAGTGAGTGGCGATACTGAGCACTGATGAGGATACTAGAACTGACACTGGGCAGCGAGTTGCAGCACTGGACTATTGTACTGTGGTATACTGTTCACCACAATGCAGCACAAGATAATGAGTGGTGATACTGAGCACTGATGAGGATACTAGAACTGACACTGGGCAGCGAGATGCATCACTGGAATATTGTACTATAGTATACTGGTCACCACAATGCAGCACAAGACAATGAGTAGTGATACTGAGCACTGATGAGGATACTAGAACTGACACTGGGCAGCGAGATGCAGCACTGGACTATTGTACTGTAGTATAATGGTCACCACAATGCAGCACAAGACAATGAGTAGTGATGCTGAGCACTGATGAGGATACTAGAACTGACACTGGGCAGCAAGATGCAGCACTGGACTATTGTACTGTAGTATACTGGTCACCACAATGCAGCACAAGACAATGAGTAGTGATACTGAGCACTGATGAGGATAATAGAACTGACACTGGGCAGCGAGATGCAGCACTGGACTATTGTACTGTAGTCTAATGGTCACCACAATGCAGCACAAGACAATGAGTAGTGATGCTGAGCAAACTAGAACTGACACTGGGCAGCGAGATGCAGCACTATACTGTAGCATACTAGTCACCACAATGCAGCACAAGACAATGAGTAGTGATATTGAGCACTGATAAGGATACTAGAACTGACACTGGGCAGCGAAATGTAGCACTGGACTATTGTACTGTAGTATACTGGTCACCACAATGCAGCACAAGACAATGAGCAGTGATACTGAGCACTGATGAGGATACTAGAACTGACACTGGGCAGTGAGAAGCAGCACTATACTGTAGTATACTAGTCACCACAATGCAGCACAAGACAATGAGTAGTGATACTGAGCAATGATGAGGATACTAGAACTGACACTGGGCAGCGAGATGCCGCACTGGACTATTGTACTTTAGTATACTGGTCACCACAATGCAGCACAAGACAATGAGCAGTGATACTGAGCACTGATGAGGATACTAGAACTGACACTGGGCAGCGAGTTGCAGCACTGGACTATTGTACTGTGGTATACTGTTCACCACAATGCAGCACAAGATAATGAGTGGTGATACTGAGCACTGATGAGGATACTAGAACTGACACTGGGCAGCGAGATGCATCACTGGAATATTGTACTATAGTATACTGGTCACCACAATGCAGCACAAGACAATGAGTAGTGATGCTAAACACTGATGAGGATACTAGAACTGACACTGGGCAGCAAGATGCAGCACTGGACTATTGTACTGTAGTATACTGGTCACCACAATGCAGCACAAGACAATGAGTAGTGATATTGAGCACTGATAAGGATACTAGAACTGACACTGGGCAGCGAAATGTAGCACTGGACTATTGTACTGTAGTATACTGGTCACCACAATGCAGCACAAGACAATGAGCAGTGATACTGAGCACTGATGAGGATACTAGAACTGACACTGGGCAGTGAGAAGCAGCACTATACTGTAGTATACTAGTCACCACAATGCAGCACAAGACAATGAGTAGTGATACTGAGCAATGATGAGGATACTAGAACTGACACTGGGCAGCGAGATGCCGCACTGGACTATTGTACTTTAGTATACTGGTCACCACAATGCAGCACAAGACAATGAGCAGTGATACTGAGCACTGATGAGGATACTAGAACTGACACTGGGCAGCGAGTTGCAGCACTGGACTATTGTACTGTGGTATACTGTTCACCACAATGCAGCACAAGATAATGAGTGGTGATACTGAGCACTGATGAGGATACTAGAACTGACACTGGGCAGCGAGATGCATCACTGGAATATTGTACTATAGTATACTGGTCACCACAATGCAGCACAAGACAATGAGTAGTGATGCTAAACACTGATGAGGATACTAGAACTGACACTGGGCAGCAAGATGCAGCACTGGACTATTGTACTGTAGTATACTGGTCACCACAATGCAGCACAAGACAATGAGTAGTGATACTGAGCACTGATGAGGATAATAGAACTGACACTGGGCAGCGAGATGCAGCACTGGACTATTGTACTGTAGTCTAATGGTCACCACAATGCAGCACAAGACAATGAGTAGTGATACTGAGCACTGATGAGGATACTAGAACTGACACTGGGCAGCGAGAAGCAGCACTATACTGTAGTATACTAGTCACCACAATGCAGCACAAGACAATGAGTAGTGATACTGAGCACTGATAAGGATACTAGAACTGACACTGGGCAGCGAAATGTAGAACTGGACTATTGTACTGTAGTATACTGGTCACCACAATGCAGCATAAGACAATGAGCAGTGATACTGAGCATTGATGAGGATACTAGAACTGACACTGGGCAGTGAGAAGCATCACTATACTGTAGTATACTGGTCACTACAATGCAGCACAAGACAATGAGTAGTGATACTGAGCACTAATGAGGATACTAGAACTAACACTGGGTAGCGAGCTGCCGCACTGGACTATTGTACTGTAGTATACTGGTCACCACAATGCAGCACAAGACAATGAGCAATGATACTGAGCACTGATGAGGATAATAGAACTGACACTGGGCAGCGAGTTGCAGCACTGGACTATTGTACTGTAGTATACTGGTCACCACAATGCAGCACAAGATAATGAGTGGTGATACTGAGCACTGATGAGGATACTAGAACTGACACTGGGCAGCGAGATGCATCACTGGACTATTGTACTATAGTATACTGGTCACCACAATGCAGCACAAGACAATGAGTAGTGATACTGAGCACTGATGAGGATACTAGAACTGACACTGGGCAGCAAGATGCAGCAGTGGACTATTGTACTGTAGTATACGGGTCACCACAATGCAGCACAAGACAATGAGTAGTGATACTGAGCACTGATGAGGATAATAGAACTGACACTGGGCAGCGAGATGCATCACTGGAATATTGTACTATAGTATACTGGTCACCACAATGCAGCACAAGATAATGAGTAGTGATACTGAGCACTGATGAGGATACTAGAACTGACACTGGGCAGCGATATGCAGCACTGGACTATTGTACTGTAGTATAATGGTCACCACAATGCAGCACAAGACAATGAGTAGTGATGCTAAACACTGATGAGGATACTAGAACTGACACTGGGCAGCAAGATGCAGCACTGGACTATTGTACTGTAGTATACTGGTCACCACAATGCAGCACAAGACAATGAGTAGTGATACTGAGCACTGATGAGGATAATAGAACTGACACTGGGCAGCGAGATGCAGCACTGGACTATTGTACTGTAGTCTAATGGTCACCACAATGCAGCACAAGACAATGAGTAGTGATACTGAGCACTGATGAGGATACTAGAACTGACACTGGGCAGCGAGAAGCAGCACTATACTGTAGTATACTAGTCACCACAATGCAGCACAAGACAATGAGTAGTGATACTGAGCACTGATTAGGATACTAGAACTGACACTGGGCAGCGAAATGTAGCACTGGACTATTGTACTGTAGTATACTGGTCACCACAATGCAGCATAAGACAATGAGCAGTGATACTGAGCATTGATGAGGATACTAGAACTGACACTGGGCAGTGAGAAGCATCACTATACTGTAGTATACTGGTCACTACAATGCAGCACAAGACAATGAATATTGATACTGTGCACTAATGAGGATACTAGAACTGACACTGGGTAGCGAGCTGCTGCACTGGACTATTGTACTGTAGTATACTGGTCACCACAATGCAGCACAAGACAATGAGCAATGATACTGAGCACTGATGAGGATAATAGAACTGACACTGGGCAGCGAGTTGCAGCACTGGACTATTGTACTGTAGTATACTGGTCACCACAATGCAGCACAAGATAATGAGTGGTGATACTGAGCACTGATGAGGATACTAGAACTGACACTGGGCAGCGAGATGCATCACTGGACTATTGTACTATAGTATACTGGTCACCACAATGCAGCACAAGACAATGAGTAGTGATACTGAGCACTGATGAGGATACTAGAACTGACACTGGGCAGCGAGATGCATCACTGGACTATTGTACTATAGTATACTGGTCACCACAATGCAGCACAAGACAATGAGTAGTGATACTGAGCACTGATGAGGATACTAGAACTGACACTGGGCAGCAAGATGCAGCACTGGACTATTGTACTGTAGTATACTGGTCACCACAATGCAGCACAAGACAATGAGTAGTGATACTGAGCACTGATGAGGATACTAGAACTGACACTGGGCAGCGAGAAGCAGCACTATACTGTAGTATACTAGTCACCACAATGCAGCACAAGACAATGAATATTGATACTGTGCACTAATGAGGATACTAGAACTGACACTGGGCAGCGAGATGCAGCACTGGACTATTGTACTGTAGTATACTGGTCACCACAATGCAGCACAAGACAATGAGTAGTGATACTGAGCACTGATGAGGATAATAGAACTGACACTGGGCAGCGAGATGCAGCACTGGACTATTGTACTGTAGTCTAATGGTCACCACAATGCAGCACAAGACAATGAGTAGTGATACTGAGCACTGATGAGGATACTAGAACTGACACTGGGCAGCGAGAAGCAGCACTATACTGTAGTATACTAGTCACCACAATGCAGCACAAGACAATGAGTAGTGATACTGAGCACTGATAAGGATACTAGAACTGACACTGGGCAGCGAAATGTAGCACTGGACTATTGTACTGTAGTATACTGGTCACCACAATGCAGCATAAGACAATGAGCAGTGATACTGAGCATTGATGAGGATACTAGAACTGACACTGGGCAGTGAGAAGCATCACTATACTGTAGTATACTGGTCACTACAATGCAGCACAAGACAATGAATATTGATACTGTGCACTAATGAGGATACTAGAACTGACACTGGGTAGCGAGCTGCTGCACTGGACTATTGTACTGTAGTATACTGGTCACCACAATGCAGCACAAGACAATGAGCAATGATACTGAGCACTGATGAGGATAATAGAACTGACACTGGGCAGCGAGTTGCAGCACTGGACTATTGTACTGTAGTATACTGGTCACCACAATGCAGCACAAGATAATGAGTGGTGATACTGAGCACTGATGAGGATACTAGAACTGACACTGGGCAGCGAGATGCATCACTGGACTATTGTACTATAGTATACTGGTCACCACAATGCAGCACAAGACAATGAGTAGTGATACTGAGCACTGATGAGGATACTAGAACTGACACTGGGCAGCGAGATGCATCACTGGACTATTGTACTATAGTATACTGGTCACCACAATGCAGCACAAGACAATGAGTAGTGATACTGAGCACTGATGAGGATACTAGAACTGACACTGGGCAGCAAGATGCAGCACTGGACTATTGTACTGTAGTATACTGGTCACCACAATGCAGCACAAGACAATGAGTAGTGATACTGAGCACTGATGAGGATACTAGAACTGACACTGGGCAGCGAGAAGCAGCACTATACTGTAGTATACTAGTCACCACAATGCAGCACAAGACAATGAATATTGATACTGTGCACTAATGAGGATACTAGAACTGACACTGGGCAGCGAGATGCAGCACTGGACTATTGTACTGTAGTATACTGGTCACCACAATGCAGCACAAGACAATGAGCAGTGATACTGAGCACTGATGAGGATACTAGAACTGACACTGGGCAGAGAGATGCAGCACTGGGCTATTGTACTGTAGTATACTGGTCACCACAATGCAGAACAAGACAATGAATAGTGATACTGAGCACTAATGAGGATACTAGAACTAACACTGAGCAGCGAGCTGCAGCACTGGACTATTGTACTGTAGTATACTGGTCACCACAATGCAGCACAAGACAATGAGTAGTGATACTGAGCACTGATGAAGATACTAGAACTGACACTGGGCAGCGAGATGCAGTACTGGACTATTGTACTATAGTATACTAATCACCACAATGCAGCACAAGACAATGAGTAGTGATACTGAGCACTGATGAGGATACTAGAACTGACACTGGGCAGCGAGATGCAGCACTGGACTATTGTACTGTAGTATGCTAATCACCACAATGCAGCACAAGACAATGAGTAGTGATGCTGAGCACTGATGAGGATACTAGAACTGACACTGGGCTGCACGATGCGGCACTGGACTATTGTACTGTAGTATACTGGTCACCACAATGCAGCACAAGACAATGAGTAGTGATACTGAGCACTGATGAGGATAATAGAACTGACACTGGGCAGCGAGATGCAGCACTGGACTATTGTACTGTAGTCTAATGGTCACCACAATGCAGCACAAGACAATGAGTAGTGATACTGAGCACTGATGAGGATACTAGAACTGACACTGGGCAGCGAGAAGCAGCACTATACTGTAGTATACTAGTCACCACAATGCAGCACAAGACAATGAGTAGTGATACTGAGCACTGATAAGGATACTAGAACTGACACTGGGCAGCGAAATGTAGCACTGGACTATTGTACTGTAGTATACTGGTCACCACAATGCAGCATAAGACAATGAGCAGTGATACTGAGCATTGATGAGGATACTAGAACTGACACTGGGCAGTGAGAAGCATCACTATACTGTAGTATACTGGTCACTACAATGCAGCACAAGACAATGAATATTGATACTGTGCACTAATGAGGATACTAGAACTGACACTGGGTAGCGAGCTGCTGCACTGGACTATTGTACTGTAGTATACTGGTCACCACAATGCAGCACAAGACAATGAGCAATGATACTGAGCACTGATGAGGATAATAGAACTGACACTGGGCAGCGAGTTGCAGCACTGGACTATTGTACTGTAGTATACTGGTCACCACAATGCAGCACAAGATAATGAGTGGTGATACTGAGCACTGATGAGGATACTAGAACTGACACTGGGCAGCGAGATGCATCACTGGACTATTGTACTATAGTATACTGGTCACCACAATGCAGCACAAGACAATGAGTAGTGATAGTGAGCACTGATGAGGATACTAGAACTGACACTGGGCAGCGAGATGCATCACTGGACTATTGTACTATAGTATACTGGTCACCACAATGCAGCACAAGACAATGAGTAGTGATACTGAGCACTGATGAGGATACTAGAACTGACACTGGGCAGCAAGATGCAGCACTGGACTATTGTACTGTAGTATACTGGTCACCACAATGCAGCACAAGACAATGAGTAGTGATACTGAGCACTGATGAGGATACTAGAACTGACACTGGGCAGCGAGAAGCAGCACTATACTGTAGTATACTAGTCACCACAATGCAGCACAAGACAATGAATATTGATACTGTGCACTAATGAGGATACTAGAACTGACACTGGGCAGCGAGATGCAGCACTGGACTATTGTACTGTAGTATACTGGTCACCACAATGCAGCACAAGACAATGAGCAGTGATACTGAGCACTGATGAGGATACTAGAACTGACACAGGGCAGAGAGATGCAGCACTGGGCTATTGTACTGTAGTATACTGGTCACCACAATGCAGAACAAGACAATGAATAGTGATACTGAGCACTAATGAGGATACTAGAACTAACACTGAGCAGCGAGCTGCAGCACTGGACTATTGTACTGTAGTATACTGGTCACCACAATGCAGCACAAGACAATGAGTAGTGATACTGAGCACTGATGAAGATACTAGAACTGACACTGGGCAGCGAGATGCAGTACTGGACTATTGTACTATAGTATACTAATCACCACAATGCAGCACAAGACAATGAGTAGTGATACTGAGCACTGATGAGGATACTAGAACTGACACTGGGCAGCGAGATGCAGCACTGGACTATTGTACTGTAGTATGCTAATCACCACAATGCAGCACAAGACAATGAGTAGTGATGCTGAGCACTGATGAGGATACTAGAACTGACACTGGGCTGCAAGATGCGGCACTGGACTATTGTACTGTAGTATACTGGTCACCACAATGCAGCACAAGACAATGAGTAGTGATACTTAGCACTGATGAGGATACTAGAACTGACACTGGGCAGCGAGAAGCAGCACTATACTGTAGTATACTAGTCACCACAATGCAGCACAAGACAATCAATATTGATACTGAGCACTAATGAGGATACTAGAACTGACACTGGGCAGCGAGATGCAGCACTGGACTATTGTACTGTAGTTTACTGGTCACCACAATGCAGCACAAGACAATGAGTAGTGATACTGAGCACTGATGAGGATACTAGAACTGACACTGGGCAGCGAGATGCAGCACTGGACTATTGTACTGTAGTATGCTAATCACCACAATGCAGCACAAGACAATGAGTAGTGATGCTGAGCACACTAGAACTGACACTGGGCAGCGAGATGCAGCACTGGACTATTGTACTGTAGTATACTGGTCACCACAATGCAGCACAAGACAATGAGTAGTGATACTGAGCACTGATGAGGATACTAGAACTGACACTGGGCAGCGAGAAGCAGCACTATACTGTAGTATACTAGTCACCACAATGCAGCACAAGACAATGAATATTGATACTGAGCACTAATGAGGATACTAGAACTGACACTGGGCAGCGAGATGCAGCACTGGACTATTGTACTGTAGTATACTGGTCACCACAATGCAGCACAAGACAATGAGTAGTGATACTGAGCACTGATGAGAATACTAGAACTGACACTGGGCAGTGAGATGCAGCACTGGACTATTGTACTGTAGTTTACCTGTCACCACAATGCAGCAGAAGACAATGAGTAGTGATACTGAGCACTGATGAGGATACTAGAACTGACACTGGGCAGCGAGAAGCAGCACTATACTGTAGTATACTAGTCACCACAATGCAGCACAAGACAATGAATATTGATACTGAGCACTGATTGTCACGATCCGGGTATCTGGACGCCATTTCTTACCCATCAGATGCCTCCTAAGGCTGGCTCAGCGCTCCAGCACCGGATCCCGTCTGTTATCCTAGTGTTCACATTCCTGCATCCTCTCCTGTCTCTCTGAGACGCTGTCACAGTAACGCCATAATACATCTGGCATGGCGTCTCCCGCGGCCTCCGCCGCCGTCCCTGAGCTTCTGCATGCAGAGTGTCAGAGTGGATTACGTCAGCCGCGGCCTCCGCTGTGTCCGCGTGGTTGGATGTGCACTTGTCTGCCTGGCGTCTCCTGTCTCCAGTGGCCGGCGCCGCCATTACTGTTTTCATTACCACATGGATTACAAACCAAACTTCCCTCCAAGTGTCTGCATGGGCGCAGCCATCTTGGATTCTGTCAGCTGATCATTTCCTCCAATCTGTTGTCAGTATTGTTAATCTGCATAATTGCCTAGCCAATCCCTTCCTTGCTGCAGGTATAAATACACTGTGCCTGAGCAAGGAAGGCGTCAGTGCTTTGGTTGTCAAACCTAGTTCCAGTTTGTCTCTCTCCTGTGATTGTCTTCCAGGTTCCAGCTCCTGTCTCAAGACTTCCACCATAGAGACCCGCACCAGCATTCCACCTGCGGTGTAGCCTGACTCTCCGATCCATTGTGGATTCATCTGTTTCCAGCTACAACTTTACCTGCTTCCAGCCCAGCTTCCAGCAGAGTACAGCTTCTCTTAAAGGGCCGGTGTCCTTTTTACAGTTTACCACTCTCCACCGGTATTATTATTTCTCCGCTCTCAAGTTCTACATTTCATTCATATTGCATCGCTCTCAAGCTTCATTTATTATTTAACTGGTTCCAGCCAGTACCCACTCCGTGCCAACATCTGTCTGGTTCCAACCAGAACCCACAGCAGCTATTTTATTTACAGCAGTCCAGCTTTCCCTGGAACATCAGCTGGTACGATCCTGGGCTTTCTTCATTGCTACAGTCGGGCCTGGTAAGGACTTTCCAACTCGCAGATAATAAGAACTGTCTCATACTACCAGAGCTCTGTGGCCCCTGCCACCCTGTAGTACCCAGGAACTGTATTATTTCTCTGCTGATTTTATGTTTCTTTTACTGCTACTGTGATGCATGGAGTTTTGTCATAAATAAACATCATTGACTTTTATTCAAGTTGTCGTGGTCACGCCCTCGGGCGGTTATTCCTCATGTTACTTACATGTCCAGGGGTCTGATACAACCTCCCAGGTTCCGGTACATCTCAGCCCCTACAACTGAGGCTGCCTCCCGTCAGCTCAGGCCCTCAGTTGTGACAGTAAGCACTGACCTAATGAATCCAGCCGGAGACCAGGATCAAGCGGCCAGGCCGATGCAAGAACTGGCAGCCCGACTAGAACATCAGGAGGCTGCACAGGGCCACATCATCCGCTGTCTCCAGGATCTCTCTACTCGGCCGGATGGGATTCAGACAACTCTCCGTGGATCAGGCGCGTCTGGTGCGTCAACCACAGTGACTCCAGCTATAACCCCACCCACCTTACCCATTTCTGCTCCACGTCTTCATCTTCCAACGCCAGCAAAATTTGACGGATCTCCAAGATTCTGCAGGGGATTTCTCAACCAGTGTGAGATTCAGTTTGAGCTACAACCTGGCAATTTTCCCAGTGACCGTACAAAAATTGCCTACATTATTTCTCTTCTCAGCGGCTTAGCCCTTGATTGGGCATCACCGTTATGGGAGAGGTCCGACACCCTGCTATCTTCTTACATTGCATTCGTGTCAACATTCAGGCGCATCTTCGACGAGCCAGGCCGGGTAACCTCAGCTTCATCCGAGATTCTCCGTTTACGCCAGGGATCACGTACTGTAGGACAATATCTGATACAGTTCCAGATCCTGGCATCCGAACTGGTCTGGAACGACGAGGCCCTGTATGCTGCATTCTGGCATGGCTTATCTGAGCGTATTAAAGATGAGTTAGCTACCAGAGACTTACCTTCTAAGTTAGATGAGCTAATCTCACTCTGCACGAAAGTTGATTTACGTTTCAGAGAGAGAGCAACTGAGCGTGGAAGATCATCTGCTCCAAAATCTTCTGCTCCTCCTCCTCGCCAACTGTCACCATCTAAAGATGAGCCCATGCAAATTGGCCGTTCCCGTTTAACTCCTGCTGAGCGCCGAAGACGTCTCTCCGAGTCTCTCTGTCTTTATTGTGCAGCTCCGTCTCACACCATTAATGCCTGTCCCAAACGTCCGGGAAACTTTAAATCCTAGCTCGCCAAGGAGAGGGCCGGCTAGGAGTAATGATCTCCTCTACATCTCCTCAAGATTGTAATCTCCCAGTCTCGCTTCAAGTTGCTCAATGTTATCGGAACGTCATTGCCCTCCTTGATTCCGGAGCAGCTGGGAACTTTATTACCGAAGCCTATGTTAAACGGTGGTCCCTACCCACCGAGAGACTTCCTTCGTCCATCTCCTTAACTGCCGTGGATGGCAGCAAGATTTTTGATACAGTCATTTCTCTAAGGACTCTACCAGTTCGTCTGAGAGTGGGAGTTCTTCATTCCGAACTTATTTCTTATTTAGTGATTCCAAGAGCCACACATCCTGTGGTCCTGGGCCTTCCATGGCTCCGTCTTCACAATCCTACAATTGATTGGACGACTATGCAAATCCTGGCATGGGGTTCCTCCTGTGCTGAGACATGTTTGTTTAAAGTATTGCCTGTCTGTTCTTCCTCCCCCAGGTCGTCTGGTGTTCCACCTCCTCCATATCAAGATTTCACGGATGTGTTCAGTAAAGCTTCTGCTGATATCCTTCCTCCTCATAGAGAATGGGACTGCCCGATTGATCTCGTTCCAGGGAAGGTTCCACCTCGAGGCCGAACTTATCCGTTGTCTCTGCCTGAGACGCATTCTATGGAGGAATACATTAAAGAGAACCTAGCAAAGGGGTTCATTCGACCTTCTTCTTCTCCAGCCGGCGCAGGCTTCTTTTTTGTAAAGAAGAAAGATGGTGGTCTGCGGCCGTGCATCGACTACAGAGGTGTGAACGACATTACCATCAAGAACCGTTATCCTTTACCCCTGATTACTGAGCTCTTTGACAGAGTTAGCGGAGCTACCATCTTTACTAAGCTGGACTTGAGAGGTGCATACAATCTCATCCGGATCCGTGAGGGTGACGAGTGGAAGACCGCCTTTAACACCCATGACGGACATTATGAGTACCTCGTCATGCCCTTCGGATTGAGCAATGCTCCAGCTGTCTTCCAGCATTTTGTCAATGAGATCTTCAGAGACATTCTATACCGTCATGTCGTGGTCTATCTAGACGATATCCTCATTTTTGCCAACGATTTAGAGGAACATCGTTTTTGGGTTAAAGAGGTTCTGTCCCGTCTCCGTGTCAATCATCTCTATTGCAAATTAGAGAAATGCGTCTTTGAAGTCAAGTCCATTCCGTTTCTAGGGTACATTGTGTCCGGTTCCGGACTAGAGATGGATCCTGAGAAACTACAAGCAATCCAAAATTGGCCGGTACCCTTAACCCTCAAAGGGGTCCAGAGGTTCTTAGGGTTCGCCAACTATTACCGAAAGTTTATACGAGACTTTTCCACCATTGTGGCGCCTATTACTGCTTTCACTAAGAAGGGTGCTAACCCGTCCAAGTGGTCTGAAGAAGCCATGCAAGCATTTCATCTGTTAAAACAAAGGTTCATCTCTGCGCCTGTTCTGAAACAGCCTGACATCGACTCTCCTTTCATCTTAGAGGTGGATGCCTCCTCCGTTGGAGTAGGAGCGGTGTTATCTCAGAGGGCTAAAGATGGCCATTTACACCCTTGCAGTTTCTTCTCCCGGAAGTTCTCCCCAGCTGAGCGCAACTATGCCATTGGCGACCAGGAGTTGCTAGCCATCAAGCTCGCTCTAGAAGAGTGGAGGTATCTGTTGGAGGGAGCTTCTCATTCAATCACCATACTTACAGACCACAAGAACCTTTTATATCTGAAAGGCGCACAATGTCTCAACCCTCGTCAGGCCAGATGGGCACTTTTCTTTTCCAGGTTCGACTTCAAACTCCAGTTCTGTCCGGGCTCTCAGAATCGCAAGGCCGATGCCCTTTCCCGCTCATGGGAGCAAGAAAATGAGTCAGAGTCTTCAGACAAGCATCCTATTATAAATCCGTTGGCATTCTCCACGGTAGGGATGGACTCTACGCCCCCATCAGGGAAAAGTTTTGTGAAACCGATGCTAAGGAAGAAGCTCATGCATTGGGCCCATGCTTCCCGTTTTGCCGGACATACAGGTATCCAAAAAAACCTGGAGTTTATCTCTAGGTCCTATTGGTGGCCAACTCTGAAAAAGGACGTCTTGGAGTTTATTGCGTCTTGTCCAAAGTGTGCTCAACATAAGGTATCCCGCCAGTCGCCTGCGGGGCAACTGGTTCCACTATCTGTTCCCCGTCGACCTTGGACCCATTTGTCGATGGATTTTATTACAGATTTACCCATGTGCAACAAGTTCAATACCATCTGGGTGGTAGTTGACCGGTTCACCAAGATGGCACATTTCATTCCTCTCACCGGTCTTCCGTCAGCTTCCAAGTTGGCTCAAGTATTCATACAAGAGATTTTCCGACTCCACGGTCTTCCTGAAGAAATTATCTCAGATCGAGGAGTTCAATTCACAGCCAAATTCTGGCGAAGTTTATGTCAAGTCCTCCAAGTCAAGCTAAAGTTTTCCACGGCTTACCATCCTCAGACCAATGGTCAAACCGAGAGGGTGAATCAGGACTTGGAGGCCTTCCTCCGCATCTATGTGTCCTCCTCTCAAGATGACTGGGTTCAATTACTTCCCTGGGCCGAGTTCTGTCATAACAACCAGTATCATTCTTCATCTGCTTCAACACCATTCTTCACTAACTTTGGATTCCACCCTAAAGTCCCTGAGTTCCAACCGCTTCCAGCAACTTCTGTTCCCGCAGTGGATATCACCTTGCATCAGTTTGCCAATATCTGGAAGAGCGTACGATCAGCTCTGCTCAAGGCATCGTTCAGGTACAAGAAGTTTGCGGATAGGAAGCGTCGAGCAGTTCCTGCTCTCAAGGTGGGTGATCGGGTATGGTTATCCACGAAGAATTTGAGGTTAAGAGTTCCCAGTATGAAGTTTGCACCTCGCTATATCGGTCCTTTCAAGATTGAACAAGTCATCAATCCTGTTGCTTACAGACTCCAGTTGCCTCCCTTCTTAAAAATACCCAGGACATTCCATGTTTCCCTGTTGAAACCGCTGATCTTAAATCGGTTTCATTCCTCACTTCCTCCAACTCCGAAAGTCCAAACTCAACGAGGCGTTGAGTATGAAGTGGCTAAGATCCTGGACTCACGTCACCGTTACGGTCAACTACAATATCTTATTGACTGGAAGGGTTACGGCCCTGAGGAACGTTCATGGACCAATGCTTCTGATGTCCATGCTCCTGCCTTGGTCCGGAGATTCCATTCCAAGTTTCCTCAAAAGCCAAAGAAGTGTTCTGGGGCCACTCCTAAAGGGGGGGGGTGCTGTCACGATCCGGGTATCTGGACGCCATTTCTTACCCATCAGATGCCTCCTAAGGCTGGCTCAGCGCTCCAGCACCGGATCCCGTCTGTTATCCTAGTGTTCACATTCCTGCATCCTCTCCTGTCTCTCTGAGACGCTGTCACAGTAACGCCATAATACATCTGGCATGGCGTCTCCCGCGGCCTCCGCCGCCGTCCCTGAGCTTCTGCATGCAGAGTGTCAGAGTGGATTACGTCAGCCGCGGCCTCCGCTGTGTCCGCGTGGTTGGATGTGCACTTGTCTGCCTGGCGTCTCCTGTCTCCAGTGGCCGGCGCCGCCATTACTGTTTTCATTACCACATGGATTACAAACCAAACTTCCCTCCAAGTGTCTGCATGGGCGCAGCCATCTTGGATTCTGTCAGCTGATCATTTCCTCCAATCTGTTGTCAGTATTGTTAATCTGCATAATTGCCTAGCCAATCCCTTCCTTGCTGCAGGTATAAATACACTGTGCCTGAGCAAGGAAGGCGTCAGTGCTTTGGTTGTCAAACCTAGTTCCAGTTTGTCTCTCTCCTGTGATTGTCTTCCAGGTTCCAGCTCCTGTCTCAAGACTTCCACCATAGAGACCTGCACCAGCATTCCACCTGCGGTGTAGCCTGACTCTCCGATCCATTGTGGATTCATCTGTTTCCAGCTACAACTTTACCTGCTTCCAGCCCAGCTTCCAGCAGAGTACAGCTTCTCTTAAAGGGCCGGTGTCCTTTCTACAGTTTACCACTCTCCACCGGTATTATTATTTCTCCGCTCTCAAGTTCTACATTTCATTCATATTGCATCGCTCTCAAGCTTCATTTATTATTTAACTGGTTCCAGCCAGTACCCACTCCGTGCCAACATCTGTCTGGTTCCAACCAGAACCCACAGCAGCTATTTTATTTACAGCAGTCCAGCTTTCCCTGGAACATCAGCTGGTACGATCCTGGGCTTTCTTCATTGCTACAGTCGGGCCTGGTAAGGACTTTCCAACTCGCAGATAATAAGAACTGTCTCATACTACCAGAGCTCTGTGGCCCCTGCCACCCTGTAGTACCCAGGAACTGTATTATTTCTCTGCTGATTTTATGTTTCTTTTACTGCTACTGTGATGCATGGAGTTTTGTCATAAATAAACATCATTGACTTTTATTCAAGTTGTCGTGGTCACGCCCTCGGGCGGTTATTCCTCATGTTACTTACATGTCCAGGGGTCTGATACAACCTCCCAGGTTCCGGTACATCTCAGCCCCTACAACTGAGGCTGCCTCCCGTCAGCTCAGGCCCTCAGTTGTGACACTGATGAGGATACTAGATCTGACACTGGACAGCGAGATGCAGCACTGGACTATTGTACTGTAGTTTACTGGTCACCACAATGCAGCACAAGACAATGAGTAGTGATACTGAGCACTGATGAGGATACTAGAACTGACACTGGGCAGCGAGAAGCAGCACTATACTGTAGTATACTAGTCACCACAATGCAGCACAAGACAATGAATATTGATACTGAGCACTGATGAGGATACTAGAACTGACACTGGACAGCGAGATGCAGCACTGGACTATTGTACTGTAGTATACTGGTCACCACAATGCAGCACAAGACAATGAGCAGTGATCCTGAGCACTGATGAGGATACTAGAACTGACACTGAGCAGCGAGATGCAGCACTGGACTATTGTACTGTAGTATACTGGTCACCACAATGCAGCACAAGACAATGAACACTGATCCTGAGCACTGATGAGGATACTTGAACTGACACTGAGCAGCGAGATGCAGCACTGGACTATTGTACTGTAGTATACTGGTCCCCACAATGCATCACAGATACTGAGCACTGATATTGAGCTTTCCACTCAGAGAACGTAGCCACGTCCTCTCGCTCTTTCGGCGACGCGCAGCTCTTTATATGGAATCTGAATCTTGCGAGAATCCGACAGCGGGATGATGACGTTTTGCCTCGTTTGGGTTTTCCGAGTCAGGCGGGAAGAACCGAGGCTGCCTCGGACCCATGTAAACCACATGGAGTTTGGGGGGGTTCGGTTCTCAGAGAACCGAACCCGCTCATCTCTAGTTGATACCAGATTATTTGTGCAGTGTGAAAGCGGTATTCGTTGCACACAGAAGTACAATACTTTTGCTTCTTTAGTGATGTGTCAAAGATGCATATTTTAGGAAATATTCTCTAGTAGGAAAGTTGATTGGGCTAAGTTTCTGTTAGGGTCTCCTGCCCTGTGCTGCCACGTCGTCATGGCAACCGGGAGACAAGTGCTAGCGGAGTAACCTGAGCGCAGCTGATACTCCGGTTCGGGTCTTTTGCTGTGCAGTGGTTACAGGCAGGGGATCCGGTGCTGGTTTTTGTGCTCACAGTCTGAGGTCTGAGTGGGGCGTGGACAGCACCTGCTTTATAAGGCCTCTTCTCAGATTAAGCAGATGCTGCTGAATCTTTGTTGGTTAGTCAGTTCCTGAAAATTAGCCAGTACTGTGTAGCTTTGTATTTGTTATTGCTTACTGCAAATAGGCCTGGGGATTTGGTACTACACTCTGCCAATCCAGACCTAGCAGTAAGACTGGAGTCAGTCGTTTAGCCTGCTGAGGTTTTTTGCTATTCTGTGAACCCAGCAGGTTTGTGGCTGTACTTTCAGACCTGCATGCTTAATCCTCTCTCACTGTGCAGGGCGTCCATGTGTCAGTTTAGTGGCAGTAATCTGAACCTGGGCCCTGCAAGTGAGAATTAGGATTGTGGAGACTCTCCTTGTGCCTACTATTCCATCTCTGACCAAGGAGTTTGCTGCCACACCCGTTGGTAACCCTTTAGGGTTTTGCTGTTGCCCTTAGCAACAGCATTTCGGGTTCTCTACGTATTAAAACACAACATCTTGCTTTTTCCATCTTAGCATTTGTAATACTAGGGAGACACCCAGTTTCTTAGCCTCTGGGCTTCTCTGTTCACTTTGTGTTGGTTTTGTTACCCTATCACTTTCTGTGTACGTGATGTCATATTTCCCAGTCTGTCTGTTAGTTCATTTGTTTTGCATCCCTCTCTGTTCAGACACCAGTACATTCCTGCAGGCACTGGTGTGCATAACATATTCAGCAGCCCAATACTCCTGTTGAAATTTTGTGGGAATATGGAGCATACCCCTCAAAATACGTTGCAACAGGTGGTCGATCAGGTGCAGGTCCTGACTCGTCAATTTAGTGATTTGTCCATTAAAATGCACACCTCCCAGGCCGCTGGCGGAGCTCCCGCAGCAGCAGCACCTTCAGGGGTTAAGGAGCCGAAAGTAAATCTTCCGGATCGTTTTTCTGGAGATCGCTCGCAGTTCTTTTGTTTCAAGGAGAGCTGCAAGCTATATTTCCAGCTTAGGCCTCAGTCTTCTGGGTCAGAGATTCAGCGGGTGGGCATAGTGATTTCCTTGCTACAAGGAGACCCACAGGTCTGGGCATATGGGTTGAAGCCTGACTGTCCGTCGCTTAAAAGTGTTGATGCTTTTTTACGGCACTGGGCATGTTGTATGATGACCCTGACAAGACGGCCTCAGCCGAGGCTCAGATTTCGATCCTTAAGCAAGGGCGAAGGCCAGTTGAGGTTTACTGTACGGAGTTTCGGAGGTTGGCCCATGATAACCAGTGGAATGACCCAGCCCTGAGACACCAGTACCGAAGAGGTCTTTCTAACCAGATAAAAGACCAACTGGTACAATATCCCTTGCCTGATAGCTTGGATCAGCTCATGCAGTTATCCATCCGGGTGGATAGACGGCTGAGAGAGCGTAGGCTTGAAAGGGAGACTGAGGTTTCCTTCTTTCCCAAGGGAACCTCAGACTCTGAGGAATTTTCCGAGGAGCCTATGCAGATTGGGGCTACCCGCCTCTCCTCGCGTGAGAAGACGCGGAGGAGACAGCTGGGGTTGTGTTTGTACTGTGGGAATAAGGGTCATGTGGTAGTATCATGCCCAGAAAAGCCGGAAAACTTCAGGGCCTGAGGGTGATGGGAAATATCCTGTCAGGCCAGAAGTCAGAATTTCCCAAGAAGACTTTTATCATTCCGGTGACCTTGAAGATCCTCGGTCAAACTGTCAAGACTGAGGCCTTTGTGGACAGTGGGGCCGACGGGGTTTTTATGGACCGCCAATTCGCCCTGAAACACTCTGTTTCCTTAGTACCCTTGGCGTCGGAAATTGAAATTTGTGGGTTAAACGGGGAACCATTATCCCAGGGTAAAATTACCTCTTGCACTAGCCAGATTTCTTTGTTTATTGGAGCCACACACTCTGAAAAATTGTCCTTTTATGTGACTGTCTGTACTTTTGCCCCATTGGTGTTGGGGTTACCCTGGTTAAGGGCCCACAATCCTCAATTTGACTGGGTCTCTGGGGAGATTCTTAGTTGGGGTACTGATTGTTTCAGGAGTTGCTTGAGCCTTCCAGTCAGGCTCTCGCAGCTAAGTTTGCCAGGATTGCCAGGGTGTTATGCAGATTTTGCGGACGTGTTCTCCAAAAAAGTTGCAGAGGTACTACTTATGACTGTGCCATTAATTGTGCCATTAATTTGTTGCCGAATGCTAAGCTTCCCAAGAGCAGGTTGTACTCCCTGTCACGTCCTGAGACTCAGGCTATGGCAGAGTACATTAAGGAGAACTTGGCTAAAGGATTTATCAGACCTTCACAGTCTCCAGTTGGGTCGGGGTTCTTCTTCGTGGGTAAAAAGGACGGTTCATTGCGACCCTGCATCGACTTCAGGGAATTGAACCGTATCACGATTAAAAACTCATACCCACTGCCTCTCATTTCGGTCTTGTTTGACCAGCTTCGTACTGCCACCATTTTTTCTAAGATTGACCTACGCGGTGCGTACAATCTAATCCGAATAAGAGAGGGGGATGAATGGAAGACTGCCTTTAATACCCACTCAGGGCATTATGAATATTTGGTGATGCCTTTTGGGCTCTGTAATGCCCCGGCAGTCTTCCAGGATTTCATGAACGATGTGCTCAGGGAATATTTGGATAGATTCTTAGTCGTATACTTAGATGACATCCTAATCTTCTCCCATTCCCTGGAGGAACATCGGAAGCATGTACGCTTAGTCCTCCAGAAACTCAGAGACCACCGGCTTGGGGCGAAGCTGGAGAAGTGCGAATTTGAAGTTCAGCAAATCGCATTTCTAGGATATATTATCTCCCCAGAAGGTTTCCAAATGGAGGGTTCCAAGGTACAGGCAGTCCTGGATTGGGTGCAGCCCACTAGTTTGAAGGCGCTTCAGCGTTTCCTGGGCTTTGCAAATTTTTATAGACGATTTATCGCTGGATTTTCGTCTATAGTGGCGCCCTTGGTGGCACTCACTAAGAAAGGGGCGGATGTTGCTCACTGGTCTTGTGAGGCTAAAGCGGCTTTTGCCCGTCTCAAAAGGGCATTTGTTTCGGCCAAGGTGCTGCGACACCCAGATCCAGAGCGTCCTTTTGTGGTGGAGGTGGATGCCTCTGAGATGGGTATTGGGGCAGTGCTTTCTCAGAAGGGAGTGTCTGATAATCGCCTTCATCCCTGTGCTTACTTTTCCCGTAAATTTTCGCCTGCCGAGATGAATTATGACGTGGGTAACCGGGAATTGTTGGCTATTAAGGATGCACTCGAGGAGTGGAGACACTGGCTTGAGGGGGCTAAGTTTGTGGTCTCAATTCTCACCGACCATAAGAATTTGGCATATTTAGAGTCAGCGAAGCGTCTCAATGCCAGGCAGGCACGATGGGCTTTGTGTTTTGCTCGCTTTAATTTTTTGATAACATTATCGCCCTGGGTCAAAAAACATCAAGGCTGATGCGCTCTCGCGGAGTTTTGCTCCAATCCAAGAGACCACCGAGGAGCCGTTGCCCATTGTGTCCCCATCATGTATTAAAGTGGGCATTACCCAGGACCTCTTGTCATTAGTCCTTAGAGCACAGGAGCAGGCTCCTCCAGACCTTCCGGTAGGTCTTTTGTTTGTGCCTCCTAGGTTAAGACAGCGAGTGTTCCTGGAATTCCATGCCAAGAAGTCGGCAGGTCACCCGGGTATTGCCAGAACTCGGGAGTTGCTATCTAGGGCGGTGTGGTGGCCCTCGGTGGCTAAGGATGTGGATCAGTGGGTTCGGGCATGTGACATCTGTGCCCGAAATAAGAATCCTAGAGGGGTTCCTGTTGGCCCATTACATCCACTCTCTATTCCATCTAAGCCATGGACCCACATTTCAATGGATTTTGTGGTGGACTTGCCCAAATCCTCGGGGATGACAGCCATCTGGGTTGTCGTTGACAGGTTTTCGAAGATGGCGCACTTCGTTCCACTGGATGGGCTGCCATCGGCCAGACGCCTGTCTGAATTATTTATGCTGCATGTTGTGCGTCTCCACGGGTTGCCACTTGATGTGGTCTCTGACCGCGGATCCCAGTTTGTGGCCAAATTCTGGAGGGCATTTTGTTCCGATCTCCAGATTTCTGTCAGCTTGTCGTCAGGCTACCATCCGCAGTCTAATGGGCAGACTGAAAGGGTGAACCAGTCCTTGGAGCAGTTCCTCAGGTGTTATGTCTCCAAGTGTCAGACTGACTGGGTTGCTCATCTGTCCATGGCGGAGTTTGCCTATAACAACGCGGCTCACTCTGCTACAGGGATATCTCCCTTCCTTTGTGTGTATGGGCATCATCCTAAGGCCAATTCTTTTGACCCCCTGGACTCCACGCCTGGTGGTTCCTCTGTCGTTTCGGTCCTTAGAGGTATTTGGAGGAAAGTGAAGAAAGCCCTTGTGTCTGTGTCATTAGTGACCAAAAGGGTTTTTGATAAGCGGAAAAGACCCTGCAGCTTCAAATTAGGAGACTTCGTCTGGTTGTCTACCAAGAATTTGAAGTTGAGACAGCCATCTCATAAGTTAGGCCCCCGGTTCATCGGCCCTTATAAGATCACCAGGGTTATCAATCCAGTGGCATTTCAGTTAGATCTGCCCCGTTCTTTGGGTATCAATAAAACATTTCATTGTTCCCTTTTAAAACGTGCGATTAGTAATCCTTCTTCCAGAGGAAGACCTTCCCCTCTTCTGATACGTGGCCAGAGGGAGTTTGTTGTTGAAAGGATTCTTGACTCCAAGATGGTTCGGGGTCGGCTGTCATTTTTGGTGCACTGGAAGGGGTATGGCCCGGAGGAGCGGTCGTGGGTGCGCAGTTGTGATCTTCATGCCCCCAGACTGATACGCTCTTTCTTCTCGCAGTTCCCCGATAAACCCGGTGGTAGGGGTTCTTTGACCCCTCGTCAGAGGGGGGGTACTGTTAGGGTCTCCTGCCCTGTGCTGCCACGTCGTCATGGCAACCGGGAGACAAGTGCTAGCGGAGTAACCTGAGCGCAGCTGATACTCCGGTTCGGGTCTTTTGCTGTGCAGTGGTTACAGGCAGGGGATCCGGTGCTGGTTTTTGTGCTCACAGTCTGAGGTCTGAGTGGGGCGTGGACAGCACCTGCTTTATAAGGCCTCTTCTCAGATTAAGCAGATGCTGCTGAATCTTTGTTGGTTAGTCAGTTCCTGAAAATTAGCCAGTACTGTGTAGCTTTGTATTTGTTATTGCTTACTGCAAATAGGCCTGGGGATTTGGTACTACACTCTGCCAATCCAGACCTAGCAGTAAGACTGGAGTCAGTCGTTTAGCCTGCTGAGGTTCTTTTGCTATTCTGTGAACCCAGCAGGTTTGTGGCTGTACTTTCAGACCTGCATGCTTAATCCTCTCTCACTGTGCAGGGCGTCCATGTGTCAGTTTAGTGGCAGTAATCTGAACCTGGGCCCTGCAAGTGAGAATTAGGATTGTGGAGACTCTCCTTGTGCCTACTATTCCATCTCTGACCAAGGAGTTTGCTGCCACACCCGTTGGTAACCCTTTAGGGTTTTGCTGTTGCCCTTAGCAACAGCATTTCGGGTTCTCTACGTATTAAAACACAACATCTTGCTTTTTCCATCTTAGCATTTGTAATACTAGGGAGACACCCAGTTTCTTAGCCTCTGGGCTTCTCTGTTCACTTTGTGTTGGTTTTGTTACCCTATCACTTTCTGTGTACGTGATGTCATATTTCCCAGTCTGTCTGTTAGTTCATTTGTTTTGCATCCCTCTCTGTTCAGACACCAGTACATTCCTGCAGGCACTGGTGTGCATAACAGTTTCGAAGTATGTTTTGTATTACATGGGGAAAATTTTCACAATTTAAGTATAATTTGTCATCACATTGGCATATAATGACAGTACTCAGTATACCTATGCATTGTACTTTTGAAGCATTAGTGACAGTAACAGATTTACTACAAAGCAACCAAAGTGACTGATTAGGGCTCTGTGGGTCTCATTGGCCCGTGCTGGTCCCGGATGGGGAGGGGGTGGGCCCATCAAGGCTGTATAAAGAGCATTTCCGGCAGACCGGGAGTTCCACCAAAATTGTCAGAGAGCTGGGCTGGCTGAATACTGCCGGCAGGCTGTCAATGATTAGACAGCTGTTGGGTACTGGCTCCAGCACACACCTGTATCTCCAGTCTTGCAGTATTGTGCATGCGAACCATCATGACACACGTGTGTATGACGTCAGATGCTTAGGGAGAGGAGCCGGGATGTGCACAGAAAAAAACATCTTCCAGTGGTCCTCCAGTGTACTTTATTGCAGTATGTTTTAAAATGTTAAAGAACATTGACCTACTTCAAATTCCAATTAGGCGGGCATGGGGGATGGGGGGGGGTTTCAGTGTTATTTTAAGTACAGTGTCTAACATTCGCCTGCTACAGTCATGGCTGGGGAGGAGGCACACACTGACTGGTGATATAGCAATATGCTATAATACTCTATTTTACCATGTATGGGAGATGCCTGCTAATTTAAGATGCGCAGAGAGTGGAGTCGGAACACACGCATGGAAAAACATGAGGTCTTCCAATGTTCTTTCTAACGTGATTTTCACCTAACCCAGCGATGTTCACGGGGATGATTCACTTTCCACAGTAGGATACTGTGGAAAGTGGTTCACTCAGCTGGTAAAACAGGCCAACAGATGATGGCGGCCAGCGACAATGCAGGAGCGCCCATCAGCGCTCATCACCCGACCATACACACTAGGAGATTTTGAGCTCAAAGTAGCATAAAACGCCAAAAGTGAGCTACTTTGAGCTCAAAATCGCCTTGTGTGTATGTTTCTTAATCGATAGGGGACCTGCTATGCTGTTACAATCAGTAAGGTAGGTGGGGGGGGGGGAGAGGCACTCATATATAATGCAGACAATATTAATGTGATTGTTTGTAATAATAAGTATTGTAAAGTATAGGTGCCACTGCCTGCATTATATGTCAGTGCCCACCCCTCAATTATTGTAGCACATCCCCGATTCTGTATAAGCAGGTCCACCATCCCTTATAATGCCCATTATTGCACCCCTCAGCCAGTGCC
The DNA here is from genome assembly GCF_028390025.1 of Pseudophryne corroboree. Lineage (NCBI taxonomy): Eukaryota > Metazoa > Chordata > Amphibia > Anura > Myobatrachidae > Pseudophryne > Pseudophryne corroboree. The sequence continues at coordinate 236,484,951 of NC_086452.1, read as the reverse complement.
TGTATTTATTATATATGAATGACTTTAGCATGAGGCACTAGTATATATGTATGGTTATGTATTAGTTCCGTTACATATATCAATGCCTCCCCTCCTCAGTGATTGTAGCAGGCACTACACTCAGTGAGGACCGGAGGGGGGCACTGATATATAATCAATACGGTCGCTGACTAAGGGGTGAAATAATGGCTATTATAAAATCTTGTTATAAAATGCTGTTATATAACGTGGTCAGTGAAGGAGGGGGATAATAATGAGTATTTTAGGTGATGGGGCTTACTACAGTCAGTAAGCATGGGTCACTCATATTCAATGTGGTCAGAGAGTGAGGGTGTAATAATGGGGTATGGGTACCTGCTACATTCAGTGAGGGGAGCACTGATGTAAAATGCAGTAACTGAGTGGTATAATAAATTAGAGGTGAGGGGACATGGTGCAATCAGTGAAGTGGGATGATAGTACTGTATACTATATTAGAATATAAGGAAGAAAAACAACAAATGATGTAAGGGTGTTAGGGTCTCCTGCCCTGTGCTGCCACGTCGTCATGGCAACCGGGAGACAAGTGCTAGCGGAGTAACCTGAGCGCAGCTGATACTCCGGTTCGGGTCTTTTGCTGTGCAGTGGTTACAGGCTCTGTGCACGGCAGGGGATCCGGTGCTGGTTTTTGTGCTCACAGTCTGTGAGGTCTGAGTGGGGCGTGGTCAGCACCTGCTTTATAAGGCCTCTTCTCAGGTTAAGCAGATGCTGCTGAATCTTTGTTGGTTAGTCAGTTTCTGAAAGTTAGCCAGTACTGTGTAGCTTTGTATTTGTTGTTGCTTACTGCAAATAGGCCTGGGGATTTGGTACTACACTCTGCCAATCCAGACCTAGCAGTAAGACTGGAGTCAGTCGTTTAGCTTGCTGGGGTTCTTTTACTACTCTGTGAACTTAGCAAGTTTGCGGCTGTATTCTAAGACTTGCCTGCCTAATCCTGTCTCACTGTGCAAGGTGTCAGGTGTCAGTTTAGTGGCAGTAAGCTGAACCTGTGCACGGCAAGTGAGAATTAGGATTGTGGAGACTCTCCTTGTGTCTATCATTCCATCTCTGACCAAGGAGTTTACTGCCACACCCGTTGGTAACCCTTTAGGGTTTTGCTGTTGCCCTTAGCAACAGCATTTCGGGTTCTCTACGTATTAAAACACAACATCTTGCTTTTCCCATCTGAGCATTACTAATACTAGGGAGACACCCAGTTCCTTAGCCTCTGGGCTTCTCTGTTCACTTTGTGTGTATTTTGTTACCCTATCACCTTCTGTGTACGTAATGTCATATTTCCCAGTCTGTCTGTGAGTTCATTTGTTTTGCATACCTATCCGTTCAGACACCAGTACATTCCTGCAGGCACTGGTGTGCATAACAGTTCAAACACCAGTACATTCCTACAGGCACTGGAGTGCATAACAGTTCTGACACCTGTACATTCCTGCAGGCACTGGTGTGCATAACATATTCAGCAGCCTAATACTCCTGTTGAAATTTTGTGGGAATATGGAGCATACCCCTCAAAATACGTTGCAACAGGTGGTCGATCAGGTGCAGGTCCTGACTCGACAATTTAATGATTTGTCCACTAAAATGCACACCTCCCGGGTCGCTGGCGGAGCTCCCGCAGCAGCAGCACCTTCAGGGGTTAAGGAGCCGAAAGTAAATCTCCCAGATCGTTTTTCTGGAGATCGCTCGCAGTTCTTTTGTTTCAAGGAGAGCTGCAAGCTATACTTCCGGCTTAGGCCTCAGTCTTCTGGGTCGGAGATTCAGCGGGTGGGCATAGTGATTTCCTTGCTACAAGGAGACCCACAGGTCTGGGCATATGGGTTGCAGCCTGACTGTCTGTCGCTTAAAAGTGTTGATGCTTTTTTTACGGCACTGGGCATGTTGTATGATGACCCTGACAAGACGGCCTCAGCCGAGGCTCAGATTTCGATCCTTAAGCAAGGGCGAAGGCCAGTTGAGGTTTACTGTACTGAGTTTCGGAGGTTGGCCCATGATACCCAGTGGAATGACCCAGCCCTGAGACACCAGTACCGAAGAGGTCTTTCTAACCAGATAAAGGACCAACTGGTACAATATCTCTTGCCTGATAACTTGGATTAGCTCATGCAGTTATCCATCCGGGTGGATAGACGGCTGAGAGAGCGTAGGCTTGAAAGGGAGACTGAGGTTTCCTTCTTTCCCAAGGGAACCTCAGACTCTGAGGAATTTTCCGAGGAGCCTATGCAGATTGGGGCTACCCGCCTCTCCTCGCGTGAGAAGACGCGGAGGAGACAGCTGGGGTTGTGTTTGTACTGTGGGAATAAAGGTCATGTGGTAGTATCATGCCCAGAAAAGCCGGAAAACTTCAGGGCCTGAGGGTGATGGGAAATATCCTGTCAGGCCAGAAGTCAGAATTTCCCAAGAAGACTTTTATCATTCCGGTGACCTTGAAGATCCTCGGTCAAACTGTCAAGACTGAAGCCTTTGTGGACAGTGGGGCCGACGGGGTTTTTATGGACCGCCAATTCGCCCTGAAACACTCTGTTTCCTTAGTACCCTTGGCGTCGGAAATTGAAATTTGTGGGTTAAACAGGGAACCATTATCCCAGGGTAAAATTACCTCTTGCACTAGCCAGATTTCTTTGTTTATTGGAGCCACACACTCTGAAAAATTGTCCTTTTATGTGACTGTCTGTACTTTTGCCCCATTGGTGTTGGGGTTACCCTGGTTAAGGGCCCACAATCCTCAATTTGACTGGGTCTCTGGGGAGATTCTTAGTTGGGGTACTGATTGTTTCAGGAGTTGCTTGAGCCTTCCAGTCAGGCTCTCGCAGCTAAGTTTGCCAGGATTGCCAGGGTGTTATGCAGATTTTGCGGACGTGTTCTCCAAAAAAGTTGCAGAGGTACTACCTCCCCATCGCCCCTATGACTGTGCCATTAATTTGTTGCCGAATGCTAAGCTTCCCAAGAGCAGGTTGTACTCCCTGTCACGTCCTGAGACTCAGGCTATGGCAGAGTACATTATGGAGAACTTGGCTAAAGGATTTATCAGACCTTCACAGTCTCCAGTTGGGTCGGGGTTCTTCTTCGTGGGTAAAAACGACGGTTCATTGCGACCCTGCATCGACTTCAGGGAATTGAACCGTATCACGATTAAAAACTCATACCCACTGCCTCTCATTTCGGTCTTGTTTGACCAGCTTCGTACTGCCACCATTTTTTCTAAGATTGACCTACGCGGTGCGTACAATCTAATCCGAATAAGAGAGGGGGATGAATGGAAGACTGCCTTTAATACCCACTCAGGGCATTATGAATATTTGGTGATGCCTTTTCGGCTCTGTAATGCCCCGGCAGTCTTCATGGATTTCATGAACGATGTGCTCAGGGAATATTTGGATAGATTCTTAGTCGTATACTTAGATGACATCCTAATCTTCTCCCATTCCCTGGAGGAACATCGGAAGCATGTACGCTTAGTCCTCCAGAAACTCAGAGACCACCGGCTTGGGGCGAAGCTGGAGAAGTGCGAATTTGAAGTTCAGCAAATCGCATTTCTAGGATATATTATCTCCCCAGAAGGTTTCCAAATGGAGGGTTCCAAGGTACAGGCAGTCCTGGATTGGGTGCAGCCCACTAGTTTGAAGGCGCTTCAGCGTTTCCTGGGCTTTGCAAATTTTTATAGACGATTTATCGCTGGATTTTCGTCTATAGTGGCGCCCTTGGTGGCACTCACTAAGAAAGGGGCGGATGTTGCTCACTGGTCTTGTGAGGCTAAAGCGGCTTTTGCCCGTCTCAAAAGGGCATTTGTTTCGGCCAAGGTGCTGCGACACCAAGATCCAGAGCGTCCTTTTGTGGTGGAGGTGGATGCCTCTGAGATGGGTATTGGGGCAGTGCTTTCTCAGAAGGGAGTGTCTGATAATCGCCTTCATCCCTGTGCTTACTTTTCCCGTAAATTTTCGCCTGCCGAGATGAATTATGACGTGGGTAACCGGGAATTGTTGGCTATTAAGGATGCACTCGAGGAGTGGAGACACTGGCTTGAGGGGGCTAAGTTTGTGGTCTCAATTCTCACCGACCATAAGAATTTGGCATATTTAGAGTCAGCGAAGCGTCTCAATGCCAGGCAGGCACGATGGGCTTTGTTTTTTGCTCGCTTTAATTTTTTGATAACATATCGCCCTGGGTCAAAAAACATCAAGGCTGATGCGCTCTCGCGGAGTTTTGCTCCAATCCAAGAGACCACCGAGGAGCCGTTGCCCATTGTGTCCCCATCATGTATTAAAGTGGGCATTACCCAGGACCTCTTGTCATTAGTCCTTAGAGCACAGGAGCAGGCTCCTCCAGACCTTCCGGTAGGTCTTTTGTTTGTGCCTCCTAGGTTAAGACAGCGAGTGTTCCTGGAATTCCATGCCAAGAAGTCGGCAGGTCACCCGGGTATTGCCAGAACTCGGGAGTTGCTATCTAGGGCGGTGTGGTGGCCCTCGGTGGCTAAGGATGTGGATCAGTGGGTTCGGGCATGTGACATCTGTGCCCGAAATAAGAATCCTAGAGGGGTTCCTGTTGGCCCATTACATCCACTCTCTATTCCATCTAAGCCATGGACCCACATTTCAATGGATTTTGTGGTGGACTTGCCCAAATCCTCGGGGATGACAGCCATCTGGGTTGTCGTTGACAGGTTTTCGAAGATGGCGCACTTCGTTCCACTGGATGGGCTGCCATCGGCCAGACGCCTGTCTGAATTATTTATGCTGCATGTTGTGCGTCTCCACGGGTTGCCACTTGATGTGGTCTCTGACCGCGGATCCCAGTTTGTGGCCAAATTCTGGAGGGCATTTTGTTCCGATCTCCAGATTTCTGTCAGCTTGTCGTCAGGCTACCATCCGCAGTCTAATGGGCAGACTGAAAGGGTGAACCAGTCCTTGGAGCAGTTCCTCAGGTGTTATGTCTCCAAGTGTCAGACTGACTGGGTTGCTCATCTGTCCATGGCGGAGTTTGCCTATAACAACGCGGCTCACTCTGCTACAGGGATATCTCCCTTCCTTTGTGTGTATGGGCATCATCCTAAGGCCAATTCTTTTGACCCCCTGGACTCCACGCCTGGTGGTTCCTCTGTCGTTTCGGTCCTTAGAGGTATTTGGAGGAAAGTGAAGAAAGCCCTTGTGTCTGTGTCATTAGTGACCAAAAGGGTTTTTGATAAGCGGAAAAGACCCTGCAGCTTCAAATTAGGAGACTTCGTCTGGTTGTCTACCAAGAATTTGAAGTTGAGACAGCCATCTCATAAGTTAGGCCCCCGGTTCATCGGCCCTTATAAGATCACCAGGGTTATCAATCCAGTGGCATTTCAGTTAGATCTGCCCCGTTCTTTGGGTATCAATAAAACATTTCATTGTTCCCTTTTAAAACGTGCGATTAGTAATCCTTCTTCCAGAGGAAGACCTTCCCCTCTTCTGATACGTGGCCAGAGGGAGTTTGTTGTTGAAAGGATTCTTGACTCCAAGATGGTTCGGGGTCGGCTGTCATTTTTGGTGCACTGGAAGGGGTATGGCCCGGAGGAGCGGTCGTGGGTGCGCAGTTGTGATCTTCATGCCCCCAGACTGATACGCTCTTTCTTCTCGCAGTTCCCCGATAAACCCGGTGGTAGGGGTTCTTTGACCCCTCGTCAGAGGGGGGGTACTGTTAGGGTCTCCTGCCCTGTGCTGCCACGTCGTCATGGCAACCGGGAGACAAGTGCTAGCGGAGTAACCTGAGCGCAGCTGATACTCCGGTTCGGGTCTTTTGCTGTGCAGTGGTTACAGGCAGGGGATCCGGTGCTGGTTTTTGTGCTCACAGTCTGAGGTCTGAGTGGGGCGTGGACAGCACCTGCTTTATAAGGCCTCTTCTCAGATTAAGCAGATGCTGCTGAATCTTTGTTGGTTAGTCAGTTCCTGAAAATTAGCCAGTACTGTGTAGCTTTGTATTTGTTATTGCTTACTGCAAATAGGCCTGGGGATTTGGTACTACACTCTGCCAATCCAGACCTAGCAGTAAGACTGGAGTCAGTCGTTTAGCCTGCTGAGGTTCTTTTGCTATTCTGTGAACCCAGCAGGTTTGTGGCTGTACTTTCAGACCTGCATGCTTAATCCTCTCTCACTGTACAGGGCGTCCATGTGTCAGTTTAGTGGCAGTAATCTGAACCTGGGCCCTGCAAGTGAGAATTAGGATTGTGGAGACTCTCCTTGTGCCTACTATTCCATCTCTGACCAAGGAGTTTGCTGCCACACCCGTTGGTAACCCTTTAGGGTTTTGCTGTTGCCCTTAGCAACAGCATTTCGGGTTCTCTACGTATTAAAACACAACATCTTGCTTTTTCCATCTTAGCATTTGTAATACTAGGGAGACACCCAGTTTCTTAGCCTCTGGGCTTCTCTGTTCACTTTGTGTTGGTTTTGTTACCCTATCACTTTCTGTGTACGTGATGTCATATTTCCCAGTCTGTCTGTTAGTTCATTTGTTTTGCATCCCTCTCTGTTCAGACACCAGTACATTCCTGCAGGCACTGGTGTGCATAACAGTTTCGAAGTATGTTTTGTATTACATGGGGAAAATTTTCACAATTTAAGTATAATTTGTCATCACATTGGCATATAATGACAGTACTCAGTATACCTATGCATTGTACTTTTGAAGCATTAGTGACAGTAACAGATTTACTACAAAGCAACCAAAGTGACTGATTAGGGCTCTGTGGGTCTCATTGGCCCGTGCTGGTCCCGGATGGGGAGGGGGTGGGCCCATCAAGGCTGTATAAAGAGCATTTCCGGCAGACCGGGAGTTCCACCAAAATTGTCAGAGAGCTGGGCTGGCTGAATACTGCCGGCAGGCTGTCAATGATTAGACAGCTGTTGGGTACTGGCTCCAGCACACACCTGTATCTCCAGTCTTGCAGTATTGTGCATGCGAACCATCATGACACACGTGTGTATGACGTCAGATGCTTAGGGAGAGGAGCCGGGATGTGCACAGAAAAAAACATCTTCCAGTGGTCCTCCAGTGTACTTTATTGCAGTATGTTTTAAAATGTTAAAGAACATTGACCTACTTCAAATTCCAATTAGGCGGGCATGGGGGATGGGGGGGGGTTTCAGTGTTATTTTAAGTACAGTGTCTAACATTCGCCTGCTACAGTCATGGCTGGGGAGGAGGCACACACTGACTGGTGATATAGCAATATGCTATAATACTCTATTTTACCATGTATGGGAGATGCCTGCTAATTTAAGATGCGCAGAGAGTGGAGTCGGAACACACGCATGGAAAAACATGAGGTCTTCCAATGTTCTTTCTAACGTGATTTTCACCTAACCCAGCGATGTTCACGGGGATGATTCACTTTCCACAGTAGGATACTGTGGAAAGTGGTTCACTCAGCTGGTAAAACAGGCCAACAGATGACGGCGGCCAGCGACAATGCAGGAGCGCCCATCAGCGCTCATCACCCGACCATACACACTAGGAGATTTTGAGCTCAAAGTAGCATAAAACGCCAAAAGTGAGCTACTTTGAGCTCAAAATCGCCTTGTGTGTATGTTTCTTAATCGATAGGGGACCTGCTATGCTGTTACAATCAGTAAGGTAGGTGGGGGGGGGGGAGAGGCACTCATATATAATGCAGACAATATTAATGTGATTGTTTGTAATAATAAGTATTGTAAAGTATAGGTGCCACTGCCTGCATTATATGTCAGTGCCCACCCCTCAATTATTGTAGCACATCCCCGATTCTGTATAAGCAGGTCCACCATCCCTTATAATGCCCATTATTGCACCCCTCAGCCAGTGCCTGTATTTATTATATATGAATGACTTTAGCATGAGGCACTAGTATATATGTATGGTTATGTATTAGTTCCGTTACATATATCAATGCCTCCCCTCCTCAGTGATTGTAGCAGGCACTACACTCAGTGAGGACCGGAGGGGGGCACTGATATATAATCAATACGGTCGCTGACTAAGGGGTGAAATAATGGCTATTATAAAATCTTGTTATAAAATGCTGTTATATAACGTGGTCAGTGAAGGAGGGGGATAATAATGAGTATTTTAGGTGATGGGGCTTACTACAGTCAGTAAGCATGGGTCACTCATATTCAATGTGGTCAGAGAGTGAGGGTGTAATAATGGGGTATGGGTACCTGCTACATTCAGTGAGGGGAGCACTGATGTAAAATGCAGTAACTGAGTGGTATAATAAATTAGAGGTGAGGGGACATGGTGCAATCAGTGAAGTGGGATGATAGTACTGTATACTATATTAGAATATAAGGAAGAAAAACAACAAATGATGTAAGGGTGTTAGGGTCTCCTGCCCTGTGCTGCCACGTCGTCATGGCAACCGGGAGACAAGTGCTAGCGGAGTAACCTGAGCGCAGCTGATACTCCGGTTCGGGTCTTTTGCTGTGCAGTGGTTACAGGCTCTGTGCACGGCAGGGGATCCGGTGCTGGTTTTTGTGCTCACAGTCTGTGAGGTCTGAGTGGGGCGTGGTCAGCACCTGCTTTATAAGGCCTCTTCTCAGGTTAAGCAGATGCTGCTGAATCTTTGTTGGTTAGTCAGTTTCTGAAAGTTAGCCAGTACTGTGTAGCTTTGTATTTGTTGTTGCTTACTGCAAATAGGCCTGGGGATTTGGTACTACACTCTGCCAATCCAGACCTAGCAGTAAGACTGGAGTCAGTCGTTTAGCTTGCTGGGGTTCTTTTACTACTCTGTGAACTTAGCAAGTTTGCGGCTGTATTCTAAGACTTGCCTGCCTAATCCTGTCTCACTGTGCAAGGTGTCAGGTGTCAGTTTAGTGGCAGTAAGCTGAACCTGTGCACGGCAAGTGAGAATTAGGATTGTGGAGACTCTCCTTGTGTCTATCATTCCATCTCTGACCAAGGAGTTTACTGCCACACCCGTTGGTAACCCTTTAGGGTTTTGCTGTTGCCCTTAGCAACAGCATTTCGGGTTCTCTACGTATTAAAACACAACATCTTGCTTTTCCCATCTGAGCATTACTAATACTAGGGAGACACCCAGTTCCTTAGCCTCTGGGCTTCTCTGTTCACTTTGTGTGTATTTTGTTACCCTATCACCTTCTGTGTACGTAATGTCATATTTCCCAGTCTGTCTGTGAGTTCATTTGTTTTGCATACCTATCCGTTCAGACACCAGTACATTCCTGCAGGCACTGGTGTGCATAACAGTTCAAACACCAGTACATTCCTACAGGCACTGGAGTGCATAACAGTTCTGACACCTGTACATTCCTGCAGGCACTGGTGTGCATAACATATTCAGCAGCCTAATACTCCTGTTGAAATTTTGTGGGAATATGGAGCATACCCCTCAAAATACGTTGCAACAGGTGGTCGATCAGGTGCAGGTCCTGACTCGACAATTTAATGATTTGTCCATTAAAATGCACACCTCCCGGGTCGCTGGCGGAGCTCCCGCAGCAGCAGCACCTTCAGGGGTTAAGGAGCCGAAAGTAAATCTCCCAGATCGTTTTTCTGGAGATCGCTCGCAGTTCTTTTGTTTCAAGGAGAGCTGCAAGCTATACTTCCGGCTTAGGCCTCAGTCTTCTGGGTCGGAGATTCAGCGGGTGGGCATAGTGATTTCCTTGCTACAAGGAGACCCACAGGTCTGGGCATATGGGTTGCAGCCTGACTGTCTGTCGCTTAAAAGTGTTGATGCTTTTTTTACGGCACTGGGCATGTTGTATGATGACCCTGACAAGACGGCCTCAGCCGAGGCTCAGATTTCGATCCTTAAGCAAGGGCGAAGGCCAGTTGAGGTTTACTGTACTGAGTTTCGGAGGTTGGCCCATGATACCCAGTGGAATGACCCAGCCCTGAGACACCAGTACCGAAGAGGTCTTTCTAACCAGATAAAGGACCAACTGGTACAATATCTCTTGCCTGATAACTTGGATTAGCTCATGCAGTTATCCATCCGGGTGGATAGACGGCTGAGAGAGCGTAGGCTTGAAAGGGAGACTGAGGTTTCCTTCTTTCCCAAGGGAACCTCAGACTCTGAGGAATTTTCCGAGGAGCCTATGCAGATTGGGGCTACCCGCCTCTCCTCGCGTGAGAAGACGCGGAGGAGACAGCTGGGGTTGTGTTTGTACTGTGGGAATAAAGGTCATGTGGTAGTATCATGCCCAGAAAAGCCGGAAAACTTCAGGGCCTGAGGGTGATGGGAAATATCCTGTCAGGCCAGAAGTCAGAATTTCCCAAGAAGACTTTTATCATTCCGGTGACCTTGAAGATCCTCGGTCAAACTGTCAAGACTGAAGCCTTTGTGGACAGTGGGGCAGACGGGGTTTTTATGGACCGCCAATTCGCCCTGAAACACTCCTTTCCCTTAGTACCCTTGGCATCGGAAATTGAGATTTGTGGGTTAAACGGGGAACCATTATCCCAAGGTAAAATTACCTCTTGCACTAGCCAGATTTCTTTGTTTATTGGAGCCACACACTCTGAAAAATTGTCCTTTTATGTGACTGTCTGTACTTTTGCCCCATTGGTGTTGGGGTTACCCTGGTTAAGGGCCCACAATCCTCAATTTGACTTGGTCTCTGGGGAGATTCTTAGTTGGGGTACTGATTGTTTCAGGAGTTGCTTGAGCCTTCCAGTCAGGCTCTCGCAGCTAAGTTTGCCAGGATTGCCAGGGTGTTATGCAGATTTTGTGGACGTGTTCTCCAAAAAAGTTGCAGAGGTACTACCTCCCCATCGCCCCTATGACTGTGCCATTGATTTGTTGCCAAATGCTAAGCTTCCCAAGAGCAGGTTGTACTCCCTGTCACGTCCTGAGACTCAGGCTATGGCAGAGTACATTCAGGAGAACTTGGCTAAGGGATTTATCAGACCTTCACAGTCTCCAGTTGGGTCGGGGTTCTTCTTTGTGGGTAAAAAGGACGGTTCGTTGCGACCCTGCATCGACTTCAGGGAATTGAACCGTATCACGATTAAAAACTCATACCCACTGCCTCTCATTTCGGTCTTGTTTGACCAGCTTCGTACTGCCACCATTTTTTCTAAGATTGACCTACGCGGTGCGTACAATCTAATCCGAATAAGAGAGGGGGATGAATGGAAGACTGCCTTTAATACCCACTCAGGGCATTATGAATATTTGGTGATGCCTTTTGGGCTCTGTAATGCCCCGGCAGTCTTCCAGGATTTCATGAATGATGTGCTCAGGGAATATTTGGATAGATTCTTAGTTGTATACTTAGATGACATCCTAATCTTCTCCCATTCCCTGGAGGAACATCGGAAGCATGTACGCTTAGTCCTCCAGAAACTCAGAGACCACCGGCTTGGGGCGAAGCTGGAGAAGTGCGAATTTGAAGTTCAGCAAATTGCATTTCTAGGATATATTATCTCCCCAGAAGGTTTCCAAATGGAGGGTTCCAAGGTACAGGCAGTCCTGGATTGGGTGCAGCCCACTAGTTTGAAGGCGCTTCAGCGTTTCCTGGGCTTTGCGAATTTTTATAGACGATTTATCGCTGGATTTTCGTCTATAGTGGCGCCCTTGGTGGCACTCACTAAGAAAGGGGCGGATGTTGCTCACTGGTCTTGTGAGGCTAAAGCGGCTTTTGCCCGTCTCAAAAGGGCATTTGTATCGGCCAAGGTGCTGCGACACCCAGATCCAGAGCGTCCTTTTGTGGTGGAGGTGGATGCCTCTGAGATGGGTATTGGGGCAGTGCTTTCTCAGATGGGAGTGTCTGATAATCGCCTTCATCCCTGTGCTTACTTTTCCCGTAAATTTTCGCCTGCCGAGATGAATTATGACGTGGGTAACCGGGAATTGTTGGCTATTAAGGATGCACTCGAGGAGTGGAGACACTGGCTTGAGGGGGCTAAGTTTGTGGTCTCAATTCTCACCGACCATAAGAATCTGGCATATTTAGAGTCAGCGAAGCGTCTCAATGCCAGGCAGGCACGATGGGCTTTGTTTTTTGCTCGCTTTAATTTTTTGATAACATATCGCCCTGGGTCAAAAAACATCAAGGCTGATGCGCTCTCGCGGAGTTTTGCTCCAATCCAGGAGACCACAGAGGAGCCGTTGCCCATTGTGTCCCCATCATGTATTAAAGTGGGCATTACCCAGGACCTCTTATCATTAGTCCTTAGAGCACAGGAGCAGGCTCCTCCAGACCTTCCGGTAGGTCTTTTGTTTGTGCCTCCTAGGTTAAGACAGCGAGTGTTCCTGGAATTCCATGCCAAGAAGTCGGCAGGTCACCCGGGTATTGCCAGAACTCGGGAGTTGCTATCTAGGGCGGTGTGGTGGCCCTCGGTGGCTAAGGATGTGGATCAGTGGGTTCGGGCATGTGACATCTGTGCCCGAAATAAGACTCCTAGAGGGGTTCCTGTTGGCCCATTACATCCACTCTCTATCCCATCTAAGCCATGGACCCACATTTCAATGGATTTTGTGGTGGACTTGCCCAAATCCTCGGGGATGACAGCCATCTGGGTTGTCGTTGACAGGTTTTCGAAGATGGCGCACTTCGTTCCACTGGTTGGGCTGCCATCGGCCAGACGCCTGTCTGAATTATTTATGCTGCATGTTGTGCGTCTCCACGGGTTGCCACTTGATGTGGTCTCTGACCGCGGATCCCAGTTTGTGGCCAAATTCTGGAGGGCATTTTGTTCCGATCTCCAGATTTCTGTTAGCTTGTCGTCAGGCTACCATCCGCAGTCTAATGGGCAGACTGAAAGGGTGAACCAGTCCTTGGAGCAGTTCCTCAGGTGTTATGTCTCCAAGTGTCAGACTGACTGGGTTGCTCATCTGTCCATGGCGGAGTTTGCCTATAACAACGCGGCTCACTCTGCTACAGGGATCTCTCCCTTCCTTTGTGTGTATGGGCATCATCCTAAGGCCAATTCTTTTGACCCCCTGGACTCCACGCCTGGTGGTTCCTCTGTGGTTTCGGTCCTTAGAGATATTTGGCGGAAAGTGAAGAAAGCCCTTGTGTCTGTGTCATTAGTGACCAAAAGGGTTTTTGATAAGCGGAAAAGACCCTGCAGCTTCAAATTAGGAGACTTCGTCTGGTTGTCTACCAAGAATTTGAAGTTGAGACAGCCATCTCATAAGTTAGGCCCCCGCTTCATCGGCCCTTATAAGATCACCAGGGTTATCAATCCGGTGGCATTTCAGTTAGATCTGCCCCGTTCTTTGGGTATCAATAAAACATTTCATTGTTCCCTTTTAAAACGGGCGATTAGTAATCCTTCTTCCAGTGGAAGACCTTCCCCTCTTCTGATACGTGGCCAGAGGGAGTTTGTTGTTGAAAGGATTCTTGACTCCAAGATGGTTCGGGGTCGGCTGTCATTTTTGGTGCACTGGAAGGGGTATGGCCCGGAGGAGCGGTCGTGGGTGCGCAGTTGTGATCTTCATGCCCCCAGACTGATACGCTCTTTCTTCTCGCAGTTCCCAGATAAACCCGGTGGTAGGGGTTCTTTGACCCCTCGTCAGAGGGGGGGTACTGTTAGGGTCTCCAGCCCTGTGCTGCCACGTCGTCATGGCAACCGGGAGACAAGTGCTAGCGGAGTAACCTGAGCGCAGCTGATACTCCGGTTCGGGTCTTTTGCTGTGCAGTGGTTACAGGCTCTGTGCACGGCAGGGGATCCGGTGCTGGTTTTTGTGCTCACAGTCTGTGAGGTCTGAGTGGGGCGTGGACAGCACCTGCTTTATAAGGCCTCTTCTCAGGTTAAGCAGATGCTGCTGAATCTTTGTTGGTTAGTCAGTTTCTGAAAGTTAGCCAGTACTGTGTAGCTTTGTATTTGTTGTTGCTTACTGCAAATAGGCCTGGGGATTTGGTACTACACTCTGCCAATCCAGACCTAGCAGTAAGACTGGAGTCAGTCGTTTAGCTTGCTGGGGTTCTTTTACTACTCTGTGAACTTAGCAAGTTTGCGGCTGTATTCTAAGACTTGCCTGCCTAATCCTGTCTCACTGTGCAAGGTGTCAGGTGTCAGCTTAGTGGCAGTAAGCTGAACCTATGCACGGCAAGTGAGAATTAGGATTGTGGAGACTCTCCTTGTGTCTATCATTCCATCTCTGACCAAGGAGTTTACTGCCACACCCGTTGGTAACCCTTTAGGGTTTTGCTGTTGCCCTTAGCAACAGCATTTCGGGTTCTCTACGTATTAAAACACAACATCTTGCTTTTCCCATCTGAGCATTACTAATACTAGGGAGACACCCAGTTCCTTAGCCTCTGGGCTTCTCTGTTCACTTTGTGTGTATTTTGTTACCCTATCACCTTCTGTGTACGTAATGTCATATTTCCCAGTCTGTCTGTGAGTTCATTTGTTTTGCATACCTATCCGTTCAGACACCAGTACATTCCTGCAGGCACTGGTGTGCATAACAGTTCAAACACCAGTACATTCCTGCAGGCACTGGAGTGCATAACAGTTCTGACACCTGTACATTCCTGCAGGCACTGGTGTGCATAACAAAGGGGCATAAACCAGGAATGGAAATATAGTCTTATGGATTGTTTGAGGGAAGGGGGTCCTAAATTAGTATCTTGCTCAGGGCCTCATGAGGTCAAAATCCACCTCTGATTAGTGATGTGACAAAGATGCCAAATTGGGGAAAAAGTCTCTTGAGGGGAAGCTTATTGTGGATAAGTTGCAAAGTCCATGGTGCTTCAAACAGGGCTATTTGACATGATTTTATCACAAAATGTGGACACATTTGTAATTCATAATTTTAGCATGTATTGACGGTTGGTACAGTATGAACTCTATCTTTTCCCACCTCTCCAAGTGATGTTACTTCCAGAGAGTTCCAGTATAAAACACATGTACAGGCTACAAATACTTCTGTTATTTCCTGTACTTATTCATCTCATGGTAAAACACAGACACTACTGATTATCAACCAATAACAGCTTCAGAACATTCATTATACAAAACAAAAAATGTATAACAGTATAGAAGAAAGGAAAATGGCATACAGAAAGAAAAACACTCGCAGAGGTGAAAAAGTGAGATTGGCCAAAAGTATAGTAAATATGAAAAGAAAAGGCTAGTCTCTATAATAAAATCAAGTGCTGATAAAAGAAATAGACAAATGAGTGTCAAGAGTGAATTAAGAGTGGTATAGAGGGATGGAGAAAAAAAATATTTGGAGGGAGCTCTAAAGAGAGACATACTGTAGGAAAAGAGAGAGAAAAGGTAATTTAATAACTACAGAAAACCCACTCTAGTTAATGTAGACATAGCTGTAGATGAGGTTCCACAGTACACACGCTCTTTATACAGTATCCTTCCACAAATGCAATCAGAGGTTGGTGTGTTAAGGGATAAAACAATTTACCATAGCCTTAACACATACAGTACAGTATCTAAATATAAAAAAGAATGAAAACCGGGCCCTCCCTGTATTCACAACCAATTCTACTGCTTCATTCCTAAATAGGGTTCTAGGCCCAATGAAACAAAGACATATTTAAACAAAAGGAGTGCTTAGTGCAAATTCAGTTGTATAACAATCAATATATTTTTAATATCACATACACATAAAATATTTAGTTATGAACTATAAATATAAAGAATTTGAAAAATAAATAGAAATCCCTAATAACTAATTATGCAGTTTGAAGTTTTAAATTATTTTGAATTGGCTAATAATGACATGTCAGTTTTGGGGTGAAAAAGTGCAAAGTAATGGAATTTGGGGTTCAAGGTATAGGATAGGTATATTGGAGTGTTTATGAGTGGTAGAAGGGTTTTTAAGCTTGCAGGTGAGAGTAGTCAGTCTGTTTGTTTAATTCTTGTGACATGGGTTCTGCACAGATTTATATCAGCTCTTACTGACCCATAGGCAGTTGTAGCCAGCATGTAATGTAGATCCTATCAAAGGATATCCTGTGGAGCTGGTTTTGCAGCCTACATTTCTCATATGCAGTGTTAATTAATCATGGCTGTATATCCTTATAAGACTTCCATATAAGTATTCAATTGGATTTATGTATTCATTATAGACGGATAATAATACATGCAATATTGCACTGAAGAAATAGAAGCTGCCATCAGCAATGGTGAAGTCTCAACAGCCGATGCGGCTCCAGAAGTATCCAGCAATGAATGCACTACTTGCAATTTAGTGTAGATGCCTTCAGCATGGTGGTGTTAGAGTCTCAGATAGCCATATGCCTGGCCAGGATGATCACAGGGAACCATTCCCTTTGAGGACACCACCTGCTAGAGGTAGCTGAGAAACGTGTAAGGTTTCCCAAACCAGGTGTCCCAGAGCCCACGGCAATACAAATAGAGGAGGCTTTGTTAATTATCATGCTGTTGATAGCCATTCTCGCTTTCCAGTGATACACCGCTGGTATCATCGGCTGCCCTGTGATCATCCCGATCAGCCAGTCATATCTGCCCCCACTTCCAACGCCCAACCCTTGTAACGCCACGTGGCTGCCCCGTGAAGGCATCTGCCTCTCAAACACTGCAATGAGAATGTGCACACATGCAGAATGGGACCTGCAGGTCTGCACTCACAGAAAAAAGGTGGGAAATGCATTTGCATCACGATTGCGATGTGAGCTGAATAAGGCGCTATATGTTTTTACACAAACTATCTGGAAAAGCCTTGGTTATTTTAGTCAGTAACTGATACATTTGTATCCATACAACATTTAGACAGATATTTTTTAGAGAGACATTTTCGGGTCTATTCAATGCCTGTCAGATCCAACAGTTCAGTATTTAATTTGCGGGCAATTCCGACAGGTTTTTGCCCATTTTCGACAACGCCGATCCGACTTTTCTTAAAGTCGAATTGACATTGTCGAAAACAGGCCAAAAAACTGTCGGAATCACCTGCTAGTCCGACAAAACATATGGATCCACGGCTTATCCACTGACAAGTTGGATTTTTAAAAAAGTTGGAAAAACTGCACTATAATTGAATAGGTCGAATCCAAACTTGACCTAAAAAAGTCAGAAAGTGAAATTTTTCCGACTTTTTATTTTTTTTTACAGTAGTTGAATAGACCCCTTAATGTGTTTTTAATCATTGGTCCCCAGGGTTATACCACCAAGCTCTTTTTATTTCTATTTATTTTTCTAATTTTTTTTTAGATTTTATTTATTTAGTTCACCACTAAATATTTTATGTGTATGTGATATTAAAAATGTATTTATTGTTATACAATTACATTTGCACAAAGCGCTCCTTTTTGTTTAAATTTCCCATACAGCTGTCTCAAAGTGTGCTGCTATCGGGATTTCATACTTAACCAGATGTATTGACATACTGTATATTTTCATAACTCTGGTGCCAACATTCTGAATGTTTATATTCCGAATGGTGATTTTTGGTATTACACCCAAGTATAAAGCAATATCAGAACACCAGGAACATGAAGACCAAAGTCAAGAAGAGGCAATGTTCAGGTTATATGCTTTGAAATGAATCTGCATGAATTGGGCTGGTGGATGGGACCAAAGCTAAACAAACTGCTATGTTTCAAATGTCTTCCAAAATTGTAAGGATTGCAAGGATTACTTGTGTTTGATATAATGGTGAGAGAAAAATATTAGGTATCATGAATATGGCTGCCTTTCAGGCAATTTAACCTTAACACCCTTCCTATCACAGTCCTAATCATTTACCCAACAATGCTTAAACCTTGTTTGCCCATATGTATACACTTTTTCAGATCATATTTTTGCTGTATTATGAGCACACATTTTATAGATAAAATGTATTTTATGTTTGTTTGTTTTTTTGTTTTAGCTCGGATTTGCTCGCCACTTGTAGTTACAGACAAAGTAAAAATTATATCTATGTCAAATGAAGAGGATAATTTTGTTGGCCAAGTAATCAGATTTCAATGTAAGAACCCAGAATTTATGTTGGATGGGCCTTTTGAGATTTTCTGCAACTCTGAAGGAGAGTGGAATTTGAATCCACCAACATGTATAGGTAAGCAGTACTTTTAGTAAAGACAAATAAAAGAAAATGTTCAGTTGTAATAAAGGAATACTTTCTTTGTAGATGGAAACTCAGACAGGCTTTCATATATGTATTTATTTATTTAGTAACAGTTTCTTATATAGTGCAGCATATTCTGTTGCGCTTTACAATTAGAACCAGAGGGGTAGCGTGGAGACATGACACCCGGAGCAGGGCCATGTCACGGCGCCCCCACCCACCACCACACATACATACATAGATTCACACACATTTAGGCACAGACATACATAAACACACACATATACACAGATATATACACATATACAGGTATACAGTATACACACACACACACACACACACACACACACATAAATACACAAATATTCACACAGACATACATAAACACACACATACACAAATATATACATACACTCCTATACACACACACACACACACACACACACACACACACACACACACAAATATACACACAGATATACACAGATATACATAAACACACACATATACACAGATATATCCACACACAAACACAAATATACACACATATACTGTATACAAAGATATATACACATAAACCCACACATACATGTATACACATAAACACACATATGCACACAGACATATTATATACACACATTTACAAACAAACGCATTTACACACACAAACACAGACATACACATAAACACACAGTATACACAGACATAAACACATACACACACATATACATACAGTATACACACATTAATTCTCACCAAAGGGGCAGCATCTCCTTGATTTAGCCTGGAGGGGCGGAGCTTCAATGTGATTGACAGGCTGGGCCTCCGTGGGTAGAAGGAAAGGACTGAGGAAAGAGCAGGGGTGGCCACCACACGGCCTGCATGTTCCAGATTACTGAATGCAGATCCCTGACAGCCAGGAAGCTTCTTCTGACAACCCTCCAAACCTCCCCTCTTCCCTAACAACACTCCACACTGCACTGTACTCTGCACTGTGCAATCAGTGACATGGAACATGCAGGCAGTGTGGTGGCCACCCCTTCACTCTCTTCTAGTCATCTCCTCCTACCCCTGCCCGTGATCCCAGCTGTCAGCTCTGCTACAGGGAGGCAGCGCCTTCTGTCCCCAGCTGTGCCTGGAGCTTGAGCTCCACGTGCTCCACCCTCCCTACGCCCCTGATTAGAACAACAGTAATAGAACAAATTGGGCAAAAACAGACAGACATAAAGGTAGGAAGGCTCTGTTCGCAAGCCTACAATCTATAGATATTTGATGTTGTGCACTCATAATATTTCCTATTTTACTTTTATTCTTTTCATGAGTTGTATTTCCAATATCATTTAGGCTAGTCTACATTAAGTATTGTGCTGTTGAGTTCTCAAAAATGCTTCGACAATAAGGAGAAAAATTGTTAGAAACTTCCCCAAATGCCAAAACTTTTTGCGATGATAAAAATAACCTTCAAATATCCTCTTCTCATGTGTATGTTTACTTTATCTTTCCATCTCTGACTACTTTTTAAAAAAAGAAAAAGATTAATGCATAATGGTTTGCTCTTATTTAAGATTGTTGACTTGCTACATAATCGTAATGATGTCATTGTGATGTCATCTGACTGCCACTTTGAAGGGACAAACAGTGCATCCGGAAAGTATTCACAGCACTTCACTGTAAAATTTTGAGGGAAAAAATGAATTTATTCCATTTTGGAATAAGGCTGTAACATAACAAAATGTGGAAAAAGTGAAGCACTATAAATACTTTCCAGATGCACTGTATTAGTATATGGAATATCTAGATCTTGCATCTACTGATAAACATCAATATCAGGGGCATAAATAGATATTTTTAAGTCCCATAGCAATAGTTGGAAAGGGCCCCTATGTACAGACCAAAGGTGATAAAGGTACAGTATATGACACATGTAACTTACACAGAGAAGATGGGCCTCACTCAGCTCTGGGCCCCATCGCAGCTGTATCCCCTGCAACTATGGTAGTTATGCCCTTGATCAATATTATCTATATCTATATATATATATATAATTGAGAAAGACCTCACTCACTCACTGACTGACTGATTCCTCACTAATTCTATTACTTCCAGATATGTTAGGAAGCTGAAATTTAACATATGTATTCTTCAGGTTAGAAATAGGAAAACTACTTAATTAGAATTTTTATTAACCTCCCCTAAGGGGATGAAAATGGGGTTGACATAATGACGTCATTAATGAAACATGGATTGCATTGCATGAACAATAACGGCCAAACGGACAATGGGATCAAAATTTGGATTGCACCTCCAGTGCGTAGAATTTAATAAACTACAAAAATGTTCCTATTTCTTACAAAGGTTTTTTTTTAGGAAATTTGGGGTGCTCCTTGGTGGTGAAAGCTCCTGCTGCCTCTTGCTAACACCTATGGATCAATCCCCAAAAAAATCCAAAAAAGAAAAGGCTAAACAAGTGGATTGGTGCAGAAGTTGGCGCTGGAGTATGAAGTGAGGCTACTGACTAGAAAGTGAAAAATACTTTCAAGGTGGTGAAAAGGATAAAATAAATAAGTAATATACTTATCCTATGTTTTATCAATGGTTTTCGTATTGTCTGAGAAGTAATGATGGTGAGGATGATATTTTCTCCAAAGAGCATCGGATCGCAAGACGTGATAATGGGAGAAAAACATATATGACAATGGTTTTAGTGTTGATACTTTAGAACCCTATGTTTGATAAAAAAAAGTTTCACTAAGTAGAGGCATGATTGCAAATGAAGGTCATACCCTACTTACATAAAGTGGGTAATAAATAGATATATCAAGGTTTCATTCAAAAGTGGTACTGCTAAGCGTACCTCACTTACAATTGTAGATCACAAATGAAGCTCATCAAGGTATCTTTTTACTGGAATGTGTACCAGTACTCACTGGTTTATGTGTCTTCCTCCTGCATATAAAGGTATCTTTCTCCCATCAAGATTCAATGGCGATTCCCATTCAATTAAAAGGGGTTTATTATGACAATTAAAACAAATGTAAGATGAAAAACAATAAAAAAAAAGAGAGCATTGATAGCAGGAAGAAACCACTGTCCGACAGAGGGACAGGCACGACCGGCTATATGCAACCCGAATGGGCTGGTACCATTGGGGGTTGAACAATAACAATAGGGGTACTACCTTCTCTCAGCCGTGCGGATCGAAGTCCAGGCGTGCAATAACTCCTACCAGCCAATGCATTTCGAGTAGTCTCTCTTTATCAAGGCTGGTGATGAAGTGACAATATGGGTGATTTATAGCAGAAAGGCCGATCCAAAAGACGTCACATGACTTCCGGTTCATTAATTGACCAGAAGTGTGAGTCCAGTATTGTTTAAGCTTCTCCATGGCTCCAAAAGTGATAAAATCATCAGGATGGTCCTCTCTCTCTGTGCAGTAGATGCACCTTATGTTAGTGGTGGATGCCAGACTCCCGCTGATGGTAAATAGCAGCGATATTTATCCACGACTGGAAGTAGTTCCCAGGTATTGTGGGTAATGTAGTTTATTGAAGGCGGAAGTCACGGCTCACTATTGCCGTGATCGGAAGTAGATTCTCAGGACTTCTGGGGCATGTAGTTTTCTGATACAAAAATAGCTGTCACTTAATCCTGCTGACTCTGGGAATTCAATAAAACAGTGCTGCATTCCCAGTCAGGAGGAAAGTTTGATTAAATTTACATCTCCAGCGGATGACTTGGTTTTTGAATAAAACTAAAAAATATATTCTCTGTAAAGAAATAAATATATTAGTGAATTTCTTGAATAGGACACTTAAAATCCTTATTAGGCATTTATGGTCATCATATTTTTACAGAGAACATGCAAATTTAATTTCTAGGCAAATACTTAAATCCAATACTTCTAAAGTGCAAGTAACATAATTAACATATGTAAATAAGAGCTGGACCAGTGAGTATTATTGAAGGATGTGAAAAAAGTGCTTAGTTTTTTGGGATGTATAATTTTAAAGGAACCATTTAAGTTCAAAGTCTTGATTAAAACCTTTTGTATTTAATGCTTTCAATTGAAAGATATTGCGCATTTCAGTTTGGGCAAGTCTTTTCTCTGTATTTTTATCTTTCCAGGTTGCTTTGATATGTTTCAGTCCTAAAAATCTTTTGATATGATTGGTGGAACAATTATGAGTAGTTTTGAAATGATTATAGAGGTGGTGTGTTATTAATCCTTTTTTTATATTTCTTAGATGTTCTGAAATACGAGTTTTTAGGGGTCTGGTTGTTCTCCCTATGTAGGCAAGACCACATGCGCACTTAACAAAATAAACTACTTTCGGAGTGTTGCACGTAATGAAATCTTTAATTTTTAGTTTCATATTGTTAACTTGTATTTCTGTATGTTGACTGTTTGTGTCTTTGATGTTCCTACATCCAATGCACATGCCACATCGGTGAAATCCCTTAGTACATGTGAGGTTTTTAGAAGGCATCGGTAGTGCACTTATGACCAGTTGATTTTTCAAATTCCTTGATCTGTGGTAAATGAAAACAGGCTTCTCTGGAATTTTTTTATTGAGTACTGGGTCACGCTGTAACAGATGCCAGTTTTTTCTGATGATCCTCTCAAGTTGAATGTGTTGGGCATCATACTGAGTCATAAATGCCCATTGTAATTTGTCTTCATTTTTGTAGTTGTGCTTTTGGGGACTAAAAGGGTTTCTCTGTCTTTTTCTTTGGTTTCCTCCATAATATTGTTTAAAGTTTCTTCTTTATATCCTTTAGCTTGGAAATCTTGTTTCATTTTTATAATTTGTTCCGTCCAGATTTATTTTTACTGCAGTTGCGTTGAATTCTAAGGAATTGGCTATTGGGGACTCCTTTGAGTCATAAATTGTGATGCTGACTGTCCATGGGTATGTAAGTATTACAATTGGTTGTTTTTTTTGGTGTGGATGATCTCGTTTTCTATGTAGATGGTCAAATCTAATAAGTTAATTTGCTCTTGTCTGTGTGTTACTGTGAAATGCAAGTTGAAATCATTGATGTTTAATTCTTAAAAGAAGATGTTAAGGTCCTCTTCCTTGCCTGTCCACAGCAACAACACATCATCGATATATCTGTGCCACTCTATGAGGCTGGTGCCCCAAGCTATGCTATTGAAGGTGTGAGTTTCCTCCCAAAAAGTCATGAAAAGATTAGCATAGCTTGGGACAAATTTGGACCCCATAGCAGTTCCTTTACACTGCAGTAAAAACTCCCCGATAAAAAAGAAAAAAAAATCCAAAATGATTTCTTCTGCATCAAGAATGACATTTCTTTTTTCCTGTGAATATTCTGATTTATTGAGAGACCATGTAATTGCTTCAATTCCTTTACTGTGTTCAATACATGTATATAATGAAGTGACATCTGCAGAGGCCAAATGTCTATTGGGTCCCCACTCAAATTTTTTTAGTTTTCTTAGGGTATATCCAGTGTCCTTTAGATAAGATGGATTTTTTATGACAAGGGGTTGCAAAAATGTATTGATAAGTGCAGAGAGGTTCAAAGTCAAACTGTTGTTCCGGCAATAATGGGTCTGCCGGGTGGTTGGGTTACACTTTTGTGTATCTTGGGGAGTATGTATATGGTAGGTTTGTTGGCATCTTGTATGTTGACATATTCAAACTCTAAAAAGTAACATAGCAACATAGTAATTGAGGTTGAATAGAGGCAAATTGCCCATGTTCAACCTGTATTAAGTTGTGATGATTCTACATACTCGCTGAATAATATTTTATGACTAGTTAACTACTATAACTCATGTTACCCCCGGAATAACCACGTTGATATTTTAAGTATTATAACCTTGGATATCATTTTCATTCAGAAATGTATCCATTCCTTTTTTAAATACAATTACAGAGTCCGCCATTACCACCTTCCCTGGCAGGGAATTCCACATCTTGATTGCCCTAACAGCGAAAAACCCTTTCCTCCGTTGCATTCAGAACTTTCTCTCCTCCAGCTGCAGCGAGTGCCCACGTGTCCTAAACTGTGTTCTTTTAATAAATAATTCCTCTGATAACTCTTTGTGATGTCCTTTTACATATTTGAAGATATTAATCATATCTCCTCTTAGGCGCCTATTTTTTAGTGTATACATATTCAACCTAGTAAACCTTTCCTTATAATCCAGTCCCTCAAGGCCTTTAATCAATTTAGTAGCTCACCTTTGAACCCTTTCGAGTTCACTGATGTCTTTTTTATATAATGGTGCCCAAAACTGAACACAATATTCCAGGTGCGGATTTACCAATGCTTTATACAGCGTCAGGATTACATCCGAGTTCCTTGTCTCAATTCACCTTTTAATGCACGCTAGCACCTTACTTGCCTTTTTTACTGTGTTTTGACATTGTGTATGGTTATTAAGCCTGTTATCAATGAGTACCCCCAAATCTTTTTCCAACACTGTTTCCCCTAGGCGTTCCCCATTTAATATGTAGGTTGCGAGTTTGTTTTTAGTCTCGAAATGCAAAAACTTGCATTTGTCTGTATTGAACCTCATTTTCCATTTAGACGCCCAGAGTTCAAGTTTAGATAGATCATTCTGCAAGGACTCCACATCCAATTCTGAGTTAATGACCGTATATACTCGAGTATAAGCCGACTTTTTCAGCACATTTTTTAATGCTGAAATGCACCCCTCAGCTTTTACTCGAGTGAGGGTCTCGAGTGAGGGTTCTCCAGTCTCTCCTGCGGGCGCCTGTGTTGTCCATGCTGGGCAAGAACCTGCCCGCTGTGTGCTGCAGCACCTGCAGCGTTTTTTCAACCCCTCCCCCGGCACACGCGCTTTGGGACCCTTCTGATAAGTCCCGTAGCGGTGCCCGGCTGATGGGATCAGCATTCACGCGGCTGTCTGGTGTGCTCGCTCCAGGACCTGTCACTAAGTCCTGTAGCACTAGTCAGCAGCTGTACAGTGCGGGCGGCTTCCTGACTTCCCCCAGCCTGCTGTGTTTCATGTGCCTCTTTTCTGTGCACCGCAGAATTCAAACTGAATCACGCGGGGGGGCGGCACGCTCAGAGTGCAACAGAGCATTTCAGCCGCGCGGTGTCCTCACTCCCTGCCTCACGCGCTGCGGGACCCTGTTCACTCGGCCCCTCTGCGGCGCAGCTCTTGACCGGGAAGACCTTTTCTATCAGCCAGGTTTCTTAACTGTGTCGGCGTTTACCTTTCCTGCCATCCTAAACTAGGGCACTCATACAACCAGTACTCACTGTACCCTCCTTGCTCTGCCGAGGATCTCCTGTTGAGAGATGCAGGTCCCTTCAAAAGGGATCTTTGTCTGTCAGGATTCAATGGTCTTTGTCACCCTTTTCATTAGGGTGACACAGCCAATCTCAAAAAAATTCCTTAGATTTTAGTCAGGAGCTCAGTTGCTCCACGTGCTGTCCCTCCAGCACAATTTTCAATACTTAAGGTTGTGTATTGGTATCAATTTTTATTTTTGAAATTTACCAGTAGCTGCTGCATTTCCCACCCTAGGCTTATACTTGAGTCAATAAGTTTTCCCAGTTTTTTGTGGTAAAATTAGGTGCCTCGGCTTATATTCGGGTCGACTTATACTCGAGTATATACGGTACCTTACACAGTTTAGTATCATCTGCAAAGATTGACACTGTGCTTTCCAGGCCTATTTTTAGGTCATTGATAAATAGGTCATTGAGAATTCCTTCCAATATTTTCCACACTATAGATGTCAAACTAACTTGTCTGTAGTTTCCCGGAAGATTTTTGGATCCCTTTTTAAATAATGGCACTAACTCAGCTATATGCCAATCCTTCTGTACCATGACTGATCTATTTGAACTATTGAAAATTAAGTATAGGGGTCATGCTAGTTATGAAATAAGCTCCATAAGAACCCTCGGGTGAAGTCCATCAGGACCAGGTGATTTATTAATTTTAATTTTGCTTAGTCTCTCCCGGACTACTTCTTCGCTTAAACAAGTATCTAACCATGAATCATTACTCTCACAATTTTTATGCTCTACTCCCACCATGAGTTCTTCTCTGGTGAATACTGATGAAAAGAATTTGTTCAGTATTTCCGCTTTTATTTCGTCATCATTTATCAATTCTCCTAATTCATCTTTTAATGGACCTATATTCTCCTTTTATAACCTTTTACCGTTTATGTAATTAAAAAACTTTTTAGGATTGGTTTTACTCTCTATCGCGATTTGCTTTTCATTTTCCATTTTAGCTGCTCTTATCGCTTTTTTACATTTCTTATCACATTCCTTGTAATACTTGAAAGACTCCTCCTTTCCATTAGATTTAAATGTTTTGAAAGCCCGCTTTTTTTATCCATTTCTGCCTTTACCTTCTTGTTAAGCCACATCGGTTTGAGTTTAATACTCCTGCGTTTACTGCCCATGGGAATAAATTCATGAATATTGCTATTCAGCAACCTTTTTAAAACATCCCAAATTTCCGAAGCGTTCCTGTTATTAAACAGAACCTCCCACTCTAAGTCAATAAGTGCACATCTAAGCATACTGAAATTAGCCTTCCTAAAGTTAAAAGTTTTGGTGGAACCCCTGTAGCTATGTTTCCTGAAACTGATGTTGAATGTGATCATATAGTGATCACTGTTACCCAAAGTCTCCCCAACTTTAGTGTTTGATATAATGTCCACATTATTAGCAATTATTAGATCCAGGGTAGTTTTACCCCTAGTTTGGTAGTGATCCTTTAACATAGTTTAGAAACTGTTGCCCCTCACTTTAGCACATAAATCATTACTCCAGTTTATATCTTGGTAATTAAAATCCCCAATCACAAGGATGTCGCCCAATCCCACAGCCGTTTTGATTTGCTGAAAGAGTTGTTCTTCCTCCTGTATGCTAATATCCGGCTGTTTGTAGCACGTGCCTATGACTATTTTTTTTGCATCAATACCCCCACTTGAGATTTCAACCCATAGTGACTCCACATTATCGCCAGTCTCCTCATAGATAACCTCCTTTAAGTATGGTTTAACATAAAGACTTACACCTCCTCCTCTGTTGTTTGCACTGTCCCTCCTGAAAAGAGAATACCCCTCCAAGTTTGCTACCCAGTCATGAGAGTCGTCCCACCATGTTTCCGTAATACCTATAATGTCATACTCAGCCTTTGATGCTAACAATTACAATTCCCCCATTTTACCTGCTAGACTTCTTGCATTTGCAAGCATACATTTTAGTTTATCGGTTCCTTTATTAATTTATTTTGTTTTTTTAAATATCCCATCCTGGTTTACTAGTGCATCCCTAGAGTTACTGATACAGACTGTCCTGCTCGTTCCCTCTCCAACCCCATCGTACTTAGTATTGCCCACCTTACTTTTCTCTTTAAACAACCCAATGTGCCCATCTAAATTCACTGCCCTGATGTAAGTATTTGCCCTTAAGTCTTGTACATCATTTTCTATAGGCTGTAATGATGACACATAATTGTTATTATTTAATGCTTTGGCAATACCTTTCTTAATACCCTTATTAGAACCCATGTAAATACCCTTACTGCTGCACTTTCCCTCCCCCTTCTCCACCCCTTTTATCTCACTACCACCATCCCTACTATTCTCGCTGCATGACCCATAGTTTCTAGCTAAACCCTCCCCCCAGGCTCCTAGTTTAAAAGCTCCTCCAACCTACTAACCATCCTTCCCTCCAGCACCGCAGCCCCTTCCTCATTCAGGTGCAATCCAACATGAGAAAAAAGATGGCTCCTGACTAAGAAGTCTGCCCAGTGTTCCAAGAACACAAACCCCTCTTTTCTACACCAGTCTCTGAGCCAAACATTTACCTCCCTAATCTCCCTCTGTCTCCCTAGGCTAGTGCATGGCACTGGTAATATTTCAGAGAAAATTACCTTAGATGTCCATTTTTTTAGTTTCTGGCCTAAGTCCCTATAATTTTTATTAAGGACATCCCACCTACCACTAACTTTGTCGTTGGTGCCAACATGCACTAAGTCCGCCGGGTCTTTCCCAGCCCCTCCCAACAATCTATCTACCTTGTCCGTGATGTGCCATACCCGAGCACCTGGGAGACAACAGACCATACGGCGATCACGATCCCGGTAGCAGATTGCCCTATCTGCCTTCCTGATGATAGAGTCCCCTGCCACCACCATCTGCCTGGGCACCTCTCTAGCTTTCATCCCATCTGAGCCAGAGGGACCACTCCTCTTCTCTTCTTTGGTAATCCCTCCACTTTCCAGATGTGTCATTAAAAGTTTTTGGAAATAGTCTGTTATTTTGTTGGAGGGATCGCTCTTCACTTTTCTGCAAGTTTTAACATCCTCTAATGGTCTGTAGACTTACTTAATGTAGTCTTCTTTATTTAGAATGACAATGCCACCTCCTTTGTCACAAGGTTTTATAATTATGCTATCATCTTTGGTTAGATTCTGTATGATCTCCTTTTCTTTTCTGGTAAGGTTGGATTTCTTTTTTTTTTTTTTTTAGATGTTCCACTTCTTCCAATATGACTTTAGTAAATGTATCCACAAGGTTCCCCTTAATGTGCATCAGATAAAAGGTGTATTGTATTTGTTTCTCCTTTTCTTTTTATCTTCCAAAATTTCTTCCGTGTATTCTTGGTGTTCTTCATCATTGGTTATATTACTGCTTTCTTTCATTTCAAAGAATTTATGTAATGTTATTTTTCTGATTCATTTTTGGATATCGACCAACTTGTCGAACTCTTCTGTACATAAAGTCAGTGCATACTTGAGACCCTTCTTTAATATTCTCTCCTCATCTTTGGTTAACTCCCTTTTGCTCAGATTAAAGATGTTTTTTTTCCTCTACAATGTTGTTTTCTGGATCCGATAATATTCCATGAGATGTTTTCTTATTTTTTTGTTTTTGAGATGTTTTTTTTAATGCCAGCTCAACATCCCCTTTTTTATGGAAGGTATACTTCTTTGAATTTTTTGTGATTCATTTTTCTATACCTCCTGTAGGTTCTCCTCTCTTCATTCGGACTCCTGTAGGTTCGAAGTGTGTGCCTCCTTGGCCTTTCTCCTAAAAAAGGTGATCATGGGGTCTGGAGTCCATCTCAGGTTCCGGGATTTCTGTTGTATGTTGATCTTCAAACCTTGAGGGTCTTGTTCTTCTTGACCATCTGTGATGTCTCCTTTGATGAGTGGAGTAGCTGTCCCAATAATAATTCCTTGGTGATCTCAGATGATCATTCATAAATAAATATCTATTATGGGATCTCCATTGAAATTCTGTATGAAGCCTTCTGGGTGTGTCATGGAATCTTCTGCTTCTGGAGCCATTGCTTTCCCCACGATTAGTATACCACTGTTGTCTGCGGTTGTTTCTTTCATGTGGGTGATATGAACTTGTTTGTTGAGTATTCTGAATGATGGATCCATTGTTAAAAGTGGATTGTTTAGGACTGTTTAACATATCTTCAATCTGAGCAAAAGGGAGTTAACCAAAGATGAGGAGAGAATATTAAAGAAGGGTCTCAAGTATGCACCGACTTCATGTACAGAAGAGTTCGACAAGTTGGTCGATATCCAAAAATTCATCAGAAAAATCACATTACGTAAATTCTTTGAAATTAAAGAAAGCAGTAATAAAACCAATGATGAAGAACACCAAGAACACATGGAAGAAATTTTGGAAGATAAAAATATAAGGAGAAAAAAATACACCTTTTATCCGATGCATATTAGGGGGAACTTTGTGGATACATTTACGAAAGTCATATTGGAAGAAGTGGAACATCTAAAAACAACAGAAAAGAAATCCAACCTTACCAGAAAAAAAAGATCATACAGAGTCTTGTCAAAGATGATAGCATAATTATAAAACCTTGTGACAAGGGAGATGGCATTGCCATTCTAAATAAAGAAGACTGCATTAAGGTAGTCTACAGACAATTAGAGGATGTTAAAACTTACAGAAAATTAAAGAGCAATCCCTCCATCAAAATAACAGACTATTTCCAATAACCTTTAACGACACATCTGGAAAGTGGAGGATTTACCAAAGAAGAGTTTGAATATGTCAACATACAAGATGCCAACACACCTACTATATACATACTCCCCAAGATACACAAAAGTGTTACCCAACCACCCGGCAAACCCATTATTGCCGGAACTAACAGTTTGACTTCGAACCTCTCAGCACTTAGATTGATTTTTGCAACCCCTTGTCATAAAAAATCCATCTTATCTAAAGGACACTGGAGATACCCTAAGAAAACTAAAAAAAATTGAGTGGGGACCCAATAGACATTTGGCATCTGTGGATGTCACTTCACTATTTACATGTATTGAACACAGTAAAGCAATTACATGGTCTCTCAATAAATCAGAATATTCACAGAAAAAAATAAATTTCATTCTTGATGCAATAAAATTCATTTTCTAAATATTGTTTTCTGCAGTGTAAAGGAACTGCTATGGGGACCAAATTTGCCCCACGCTACGCTAATCTTTTCATGACTTTTTGGGAGGAAACTCACATCTTCAATAGCATAGCTTGGGGCACCAGCCTCATAGAGTGGCACAGATATATCAATGATGTGTTGTTGCTGTGGACAGGCAAGGAACAGGACCTCAACATCTTCTTTCAAGAATTAAACACCAATGATTTCAATTTGCTTTTCACAGTAACACACAGCCAAGAACAAATTAACTTTTTAGATTTGACCATCTACATAGAAAACAAGATCATCCACACCAAAACATTTAAAAAACCAACCAATTGTAATACTTACCACGAACAGTCAGCATCACAATTTATGGCTCAAAGGAGTCCCAAAGAGCCAATTCCTTAGAATTTAACGTAACTGCAGTAAAAAGGAAATTTGTACAGAACAAATGATAAAAATGAAACAAGATTTCCTAGCTAAAGGATATAAAGAAGAAGCTTTGAACAATATTATGGTGGAAACCAAAGAAAAAGACAGAGAAACCCTTTTAGTCCCCAAAAGCACAACTACAAAAATAAAGACAAATTACAATGGGCATTTATGACTCAATATGATGCCCAACACACTCAACTTGAGAGGATCATCAGAAAAAACTGGCTTCTGTTACAGTGTGACCCAGTACTCAATAAAATAATTCCAAGAAGCCTGTTTTCATTTACCACAGATCAAGGAATTTGAAAAATCAACTGGTCAAAAGTGCACTACCGATGCCTTCTACAAACCTCACACACACTAAGGGATTCCACCAATGTGGCATGTGCATTGGAAGGGGTGGTCTTCAGTATACCAACTGTCGGGATCCCGGCGCACAGTATACCGGTGCCAGAATCCCGACAGCCGGCATACCGACACTTTTTCTCCCTCGTGGGGGTCCACGACCCCTCTGGAGGGAGAATAAAATAGCTTTTTGCATGTAGCGCGCCAACGTGCCCGCAAGGGGCTCATGTGTACTCGCCATGCTGTCGTTATGAACGCGGTCAGGCTCCCGTCACCGGTATGCTGATCGCCGGGAGCCCGGCCACTGGCATACCATACTATACCCATTGGAAGTAGGAACATCAAAGACACAACCAGTAAACATACAGAAATACAAATTAACAATGTGAAACTAAAAATTAAAGATTTCATTATGTGCATTACTCTGAAAGTAGTTTATTTGGTTGAGTGCGCATGTGGTCTTGCCTACAAAGGGAGAACAGCCAGACCCTTAAAAACTCGTATTTCAGAACATCTAAGAAATATAAAAAAAGGATTAATAACACACCACCGCTATAATCACTTCAAAACTACTCATAATTGTTCCACCAATCATATCAAAAGATTTTTTTGACTGAAACATATCAAAGCAACCTGGAAAGATAAAAATACAGAGAAAAGACTTGCCGAAACTGAAATGCGCAATATCTTTCAATTTAAAACATTAAATCCAAAAGGTCTTAATCAAGACTTTGAACTTAAATGGTTCCTTTAAAATTATACATCTAAAAATAATAAACACTTTGTTTTTTCATTCAACAATACTCACTGATCCAGTTTCTTATTTACAAATATTAATTATGTTACTTGCACTTTTGAAGTATTGGATTTATGTATTTGCCTAGAAATTAAATTTGCATGTTTTCTGTAAAAATATGATGACCATAAATGCCTAATAAGGATTTTAAGTGTCCTATTCAAGAAATTCACTAATATATTTTTTTCCTCTATACAGAGAATATATTTTTTAGTTTTATTCAAAAACCAAGCCATCCGCTGGAGATGTAAATTTCATCAAACTTTCCTCCTGACTGGGAATGCAGCAATCTTAAACAGCACTGTTTTATTACATTTCCAGAGTCAGCCGGATTAAGTGACAGCTATTTTTGTATCAGAAAACTACATGCCCCTGAAGTCCTGAGAATCCACTTCCAAATACGGCAATTGTGAGCCGTGACTTCCGTGTCAGGCTCTGTCTAGTTTGTGTTCCCGGAGAGGGCACTAGTGGGTCAGTGGAGATGGGATGGAGAAAACGAGGAGGCTGGATAAGATTCCTGCGCATGTGCGCTGTGTTGTTTATTTAGCAATTGATTCAAACAATATGGCAGCAGGAATACTGATGACAACAGAAGATATGCAATTGTGGGTGGAACAACGTGGAAATTGAAAGTCTATGGCAAAGTCTGTGACATGGGTAACAATCGATCAGGGGACTGATGTATCGGTATGGGAACCGATGGTTCCTGGATCGTGGAGCACAGCAGGGATGATGGTGGGAATAGCGAGCCAGGTAACTGTTTGCAGGAGACAGGAACAAGTGGTTTAAATTCTCAGTGCAGGTTGGAATAACACTGGCAGCTTGCAGGCTGACAAACAGGTGTAGGTTACAGAGATGCACCTGGAGGAGAGTCTCTACTGCAGAAGGCTGGAGCACACTGAAGCTGGATAAGGTGTGAAGCTGATCACATGTACCCGGGTTGCTGGTGCTTGTGGTTCCACGGCAGTGCAGGACCAGATGGAAGGCAGAGCAGTTACAAAGAGGAACTGGAGAACGGAGCCAGAGACACAGGTCAGAGGAATGAAACGAAGTCCAAGGCAAGGACTGACTCACCCTGCTGCTCCTGATATACCCCCCGGTCTGCAGTTATTGGTTGGGAGTGAATGGGAGGTGCGGCCAGGCTCTGGATTGGCTGATGCGGAAGAGCTGTTGTGGACTGTCATGGCGGCGCCCATGCCGTGGTTTGGCGGGAATGCGGCGTGCGTGCACGCCTGCTGCCAACAGGAGTGTCCTTAGGCCCAGAATGGCATTCAGCGACAAGGTGACCAGTGGTAGCGAGACATGGGAGCCTCAGACGGAGGTTGCACCGGCGGACAGGTGCAGCTGCAGTAAGCCGATTCCTGACATTCCGCCTTCAATAAATACATTACCCACAATACCGGGGAACTACTTCCAGTTACAGCTAAATATCGCCGCTATTTACCATCAGCGGTAGTCCGGCATCCACCACTAACATAAGGTGCATCTACTGCACAAAGAGAGGACCATCCTGATGATTTTCTCGCTTTTGGAGCCATGGGGAAGCTTAAACAATACCCGACTCACACTTCTGGTCAATTCCGGAACCGGAAGTCATGTGGCGTATTTTGGATTAGCCTTTCTGCTATAAATCACCCATATTGTCACTTCATCACCAGCCTTGATAAAGAGAGACTACTCAAAATGCGTTGGTTGTGAGTAGTTATTGCACGTCTGGACTTCGATCCACACGGCTGAGGGAAGGTACGACCCCTATTGTTATTGTTCAACCCCCCATAATACCGGTCCATTTGGGTTGCATATAGCCACTCGTGCCTGTCCCTCTGTCGGACAGTGGTTTCTTCCTGCTGTCAATGCTCTATTCATTTTATTGTTTTTCATCTTACATTTGTTTCAATTGTCATAATAAACCCCTTTTAATTGAATGGGAATCGCCATTGAATCTTGATGGGAGAAAGATACCTCTGTATGCAGGAGGAAGACACATAAACCAGTGAGTAC
Source organism: Pseudophryne corroboree (assembly GCF_028390025.1). Taxonomy (NCBI): domain Eukaryota; kingdom Metazoa; phylum Chordata; class Amphibia; order Anura; family Myobatrachidae; genus Pseudophryne; species Pseudophryne corroboree. The sequence goes on along the minus strand of NC_086452.1, from coordinate 236,450,944 downwards.
TAGTACGCATTCCAGTAAAAAGATACCTTGATGAGCTTCATTTGTGATCTACAATTGTAAGTGAGGTACGCTTAGTAGTACCACTTCTGAAAGAAACCTTGATACGTCTATTTATTACCCACTTTATGTAAGTGAGGTATGACCTTCATTTGCGAATATGCCTCTACTCAAAGATCCAAAGTGAAACTTTTTTTAATCAAACATAGGGTTCTAAAGTATCAACACTAAAACCACTGTCATATATTTTTTTCTCCCATTATCCCGTCTTGCGATCCGATAATATCATCCTCACCATCATTACTACTCAGACAATTAGAAAACCATTTATAGGATAAGTATAATACTTTTATTTCTTTATCCTTTTCCCCACCTTGAAAGTATTATTTCACTTTCTAGTCAGTAGCCTCACTTCATACTCCAGCACCAACTTCTACACCAATCCACTTGATAAGCCTTTACAAAAATGGTCCTGTCACTGTTTATACTATTTATATATAAAGTAGAGATGAGCGGGTTCGGTTTCTTTGAATCCGAACCCGCACGAACTTCACTTTTTTTTTCACGGGTCCGAGCGACTCGGATCTTCCCGCCTTGCTCGGTTAACCCGAGCGCGCCCGAACGTCATCATCACGCTGTCGGATTCTCGCGAGGCTCGGATTCTATCGCGAGACTCGGATTCTATATAAGGAGCCGCGCGTCGCCGCCATTTTCACACGTGCATTGAGATTGATAGGGAGAGGACGTGGCTGGCGTCCTCTCCATTTAGATTAGATTTAGAAGAGAGAGAGAGATTGCTGTGATACTGTAGATTAGAAGAGAGTGCAGAGTGCAGACAGAGTTTAGTGACTGACGACCACAGTGACCAGTAACCACCAGAGACAGTGCAGTTGTTTGTTTTATTTAATATATCCGTTCTCTGCCTGAAAAAAACGATACACAGTCACACAGTGACTCAGTCTGTGTGCACTGCTCAGCCCAGTGTGCTGCACATCAATGTATTGTATATAAAGCTTATAATTGTGGGGGAGACTGGGGAGCACTGCAGGTTGTTATAGCAGGAGCCAGGAGTACATGATAAATAATATTATATTAAAATTAAACAGTGCACACTTTTGCTGCAGGAGTGCCACTGCCAGTGTGACTAGTGGTGACCAGTGCCTGACCACCAGTATATTAGTAGTATTGTATACTATCTCTTTATCAACCAGTCTATATTAGCAGCAGACACAGTACAGTGCGGTAGTTCACGGCTGTGGCTACCTCTGTGTCGGCACTCGGCAGGCAGTCCGTCCATCCATAATTGTATTATATACCACCTAACCGTGGTTTTTTTTTTCTTTCTTTATACCGTCGTCATAGTCATACTAGTTGTTACGAGTATACTACTATCTCTTTATCAACCAGTGTACAGTGCGGTAGTTCACGGCTGTGGCTACCTCTGTGTCGGAACTCGGCAGGCAGTCCGTCCATCCATAATTGTATTATAATATATACCACCTAACCGTGGTTTTTTTTTCGTTCTTTATACCGTCGTCATACTAGTTGTTACGAGTATACTACTATCTCTTTATCAACCAGTGTACAGTGCGGTAGTTCACGGCTGTGGCTACCTCTGTGTCGGAACTCGGCAGGCAGTCCGTCCATCCATAATTGTATTATAATATATACCACCTAACCGTGGTTTTTTTTTCGTTCTTTATACCGTCGTCATACTAGTTGTTACGAGTATACTACTATCTCTTTATCAACCAGTGTACAGTGCGGTAGTTCACGGCTGTGGCTACCTCTGTGTCGGCACTCGGCAGGCAGTCCGTCCAACCATAATTGTATTATATACCACCTAACCGTGGTTTTTTTTTCATTCTTTATACCGTCGTCATACTAGTTGTTACGAGTATACTACTATCTCTTTATCAACCAGTGTACAGTGCGGTAGTTCACGGCTGTGGCTACCTCTGTGTCGGCACTCGGCAGCCCGTCCATAATTGTATATACCAGTGACCTAACCGTGGTTTTTTTTTCTTTCTTTATACATACATACTAGTTACGAGTATACTATCTCTTTATCAACCAGTCTATATATTAGCAGCAGACACAGTACAGTGCGGTAGTTCACGGCTGTGGCTACCTCTGTGTCGGCACTCGGCAGCCCATCCATAATTGTATATACCACCTAACCGTGGTTTTTTTTTCTTTCTTTATACATACATACTAGTTACGAGTATACTATCTCTTTATCAACCAGTCTATATATTAGCAGCAGACACAGTACAGTGCGGTAGTTCACGGCTGTGGCTACCTCTGTGTCGGCACTCCGCAGCCCGTCCATAATTGTATATACCAGTGACCTAACCGTGGTTTTTTTTTCTTTCTTTATACATACATACTAGTTACGAGTATACTATCTCTTTATCAACCAGTCTATATATTAGCAGCAGACACAGTACAGTGCGGTAGTTCACGGCTGTGGCTACCTCTGTGTCGGCACTCGGCAGCCCGTCCATAATTGTATATACCAGTGACCTAACCGTGGTTTTTTTTTCTTTCTTTATACATACATACTAGTTACGAGTATACTATCTCTTTATCAACCAGTCTATATATTAGCAGCAGACACAGTACAGTGCGGTAGTTCACGGCTGTGGCTACCTCTGTGTCGGCACTCGGCAGCCCGTCCATAATTGTATATACCAGTGACCTAACCGTGGTTTTTTTTTCTTTCTTTATACATACATACTAGTTACGAGTATACTATCTCTTTATCAACCAGTCTATATATTAGCAGCAGACACAGTACAGTGCAGTAGTTCACGGCTGTGGCTACCTCTGTGTCGGCACTCGGCAGCCCGTCCATAATTGTATACTAGTATCCAATCCATCCATCTGCATTGTTTACCTGAGGTGCCTTTTAGTTGTGCCTATTAAAATATGGAGAACAAAAATGTTGAGGTTCCAAAATTAGGGAAAGATCAAGATCCACTTCCACCTCGTGCTGAAGCTGCTGCCACTAGTCATGGCCGAGACGATGAAATGCCAGCAACGTCGTCTGCCAAGGCCGATGCCCAATGGCATAGTACAGAGCATGTCAAAACCAAAACACCAAATATCAGTAAAAAAAGGACTCCAAAACCTAAAATAAAATTGTCGGAGGAGAAGCGTAAACTTGCCAATATGCCATTTACCACACGGAGTGGCAAGGAACGGCTGAGGCCCTGGCCTATGTTCATGGCTAGTGGTTCAGCTTCACATGAGGATGGAAGCACTCAGCCTCTCGCTAGAAAACTGAAAAGACTCAAGCTGGCAAAAGCACCGCAAAGAACTGTGCGTTCTTTGAAATCCCAAATCCACAAGGAGAGTCCAATTGTGTCGGTTGCGATGCCTGACCTTCCCAACACTGGACGTGAAGAGCATGCGCCTTCCACCATTTGCACGCCCCCTGCAAGTGCTGGAAGGAGCACCCGCAGTCCAGTTCCTGATAGTCAGATTGAAGATGTCAGTGTTGAAGTACACCAGGATGAGGAGGATATGGGTGTTGCTGGCGCTGGGGAGGAAATTGACCAGGAGGATTCTGATGGTGAGGTGGTTTGTTTAAGTCAGGCACCCGGGGAGACACCTGTTGTCCGTGGGAGGAATATGGCCGTTGACATGCCAGGTGAAAATACCAAAAAAATCAGCTCTTCGGTGTGGAGGTATTTCACCAGAAATGCGGACAACAGGTGTCAAGCCGTGTGTTCCCTTTGTCAAGCTGTAATAAGTAGGGGTAAGGACGTTAACCACCTCGGAACATCCTCCCTTATACGTCACCTGCAGCGCATTCATAATAAGTCAGTGACAAGTTCAAAAACTTTGGGTGACAGCGGAAGCAATCCACTGACCAGTAAATCCCTTCCTCTTGTAACCAAGCTCACGCAAACCACCCCACCAACTCCCTCAGTGTCAATTTCCTCCTTCCCCAGGAATGCCAATAGTCCTGCAGGCCATGTCACTGGCAAGTCTGACGAGTCCTCTCCTGCCTGGGATTCCTCCGATGCATCCTTGCGTGTAACGCCTACTGCTGCTGGCGCTGCTGTTGTTGCCGCTGGGAGTCGATGGTCATCCCAGAGGGGAAGTCGTAAGCCCACTTGTACTACTTCCAGTAAGCAATTGACTGTTCAACAGTCCTTTGCGAGGAAGATGAAATATCACAGCAGTCATCCTACTGCAAAGCGGATAACTGAGTCCTTGACAACTATGTTGGTGTTAGACGTGCGTCCGGTATCCACCGTTAGTTCACAGGGAACTAGACAATTTATTGAGGCAGTGTGCCCCCGTTACCAAATACCATCTAGGTTCCACTTCTCTAGGCAGGCGATACCGAGAATGTACACGGACGTCAGAAAAAGACTCACCAGTCTCCTAAAAAATGCAGTTGTACCCAATGTCCACTTAACCACGGACATGTGGACAAGTGGAGCAGGGCAGGGTCAGGACTATATGACTGTGACAGCCCACTGGGTAGATGTATGGACTCCCGCCGCAAGAACAGCAGCGGCGGCACCAGTAGCAGCATCTCGCAAACGCCAACTCTTTCCTAGGCAGGCTACGCTTTGTATCACCGCTTTCCAGAATACGCACACAGCTGAAAACCTCTTACGGCAACTGAGGAAGATCATCGCGGAATGGCTTACCCCAATTGGACTCTCCTGTGGATTTGTGGCATCGGACAACGCCAGCAATATTGTGTGTGCATTAAATATGGGCAAATTCCAGCACGTCCCATGTTTTGCACATACCTTGAATTTGGTGGTGCAGAATTTTTAAAAAAACGACAGGGGCGTGCAAGAGATGCTGTCGGTGGCCAGAAAAATTGCGGGACACTTTCGGCGTACAGGCACCACGTACAGAAGACTGGAGCACCACCAAAAACTACTGAACCTGCCCTGCCATCATCTGAAGCAAGAAGTGGTAACGAGGTGGAATTCAACCCTCTATATGCTTCAGAGGTTGGAGGAGCAGCAAAAGGCCATTCAAGCCTATACAATTGAGCACGATATAGGAGATGGAATGCACCTGTCTCAAGTGCAGTGGAGAATGATTTCAACGTTGTGCAAGGTTCTGATGCCCTTTGAACTTGCCACACGTGAAGTCAGTTCAGACACTGCCAGCCTGAGTCAGGTCATTCCCCTCATCAGGCTTTTGCAGAAGAAGCTGGAGGCATTGAAGAAGGAGCTAAAAGGGAGCGATTCCGCTAGGCATGTGGGACTTGTGGATGCAGCCCTTAATTCGCTTAACAAGGATTCACGGGTGGTCAATCTGTTGAAATCAGAGCACTACATTTTGGCCACCGTGCTCGATCCTAGATTTAAAGCCTACCTTGGATCTCTCTTTCCGGCAGACACAGGTCTGCTGGGGTTGAAAGACCTGCTGGTGACAAAATTGTCAAGTCAAGCGGAACGCGACCTGTCAACATCTCCTCCTTCACATTCTCCCGCAACTGGGGGTGCGAGGAAAAGGCTCAGAATTCCGAGCCCACCCGCTGGCGGTGATGCAGGGCAGTCTGGAGCGACTGCTGATGCTGACATCTGGTCCGGACTGAAGGACCTGACAACGATTACGGACATGTCGTCTACTGTCACTGCATATGATTCTCTCAACATTGATAGAATGGTGGAGGATTATATGAGTGACCGCATCCAAGTAGGCACGTCACACAGTCCGTACTTATACTGGCAGGAAAAAGAGGCAATTTGGAGGCCCTTGCACAAACTGGCTTTATTCTACCTAAGTTGCCCTCCCACAAGTGTGTACTCCGAAAGAGTGTTTAGTGCCGCCGCTCACCTTGTCAGCAATCGGCGTACGAGGTTACATCCAGAAAATGTGGAGAAGATGATGTTCATTAAAATGAATTATAATCAATTCCTCCGCGGAGACATTGACCAGCAGCAATTGCCTCCACAAAGTACACAGGGAGCTGAGATGGTGGATTCCAGTGGGGACGAATTGATAATCTGTGAGGAGGGGGATGTACACGGTGATATATCGGAGGGTGAAGATGAGGTGGACATCTTGCCTCTGTAGAGCCAGTTTGTGCAAGGAGAGATTAATTGCTTCTTTTTTGGGGGGGGTCCAAACCAACCCGTCATATCAGTCACAGTCGTGTGGCAGACCCTGTCACTGAAATGATGGGTTGGTTAAAGTGTGCATGTCCTGTTTTGTTTATACAACATAAGGGTGGGTGGGAGGGCCCAAGGATAATTCCATCTTGCACCTCTTTTTTCTTTTCTTTTTCTTTGCATCATGTGCTGATTGGGGAGGGTTTTTTGGAAGGGACATCCTGCGTGACACTGCAGTGCCACTCCTAAATGGGCCCGGTGTTTGTGTCGGCCACTAGGGTCGCTAATCTTACTCACACAGTCAGCTACCTCATTGCGCCTCTTTTTTTCTTTGCGTCATGTGCTGTTTGGGGAGGGTTTTTTGGAAGGGACATCCTGCGTGACACTGCAGTGCCACTCCTAGATGGGCCCGGTGTTTGTGTCGGCCACTAGGGTCGCTAATCTTACTCACACAGTCAGCTACCTCATTGCGCCTCTTTTTTTCTTTGCGTCATGTGCTGTTTGGGGAGGGTTTTTTGGAAGGGCCATCCTGCGTGACACTGCAGTGCCACTCCTAGATGGGCCCGGTGTTTGTGTCGGCCACTAGGGTCGCTAATCTTACTCACACAGTCAGCTACCTCATTGCGCCTCTTTTTTTCTTTGCGTCATGTGCTGTTTGGGGAGGGTTTTTTGGAAGGGCCATCCTGCGTGACACTGCAGTGCCACTCCTAGATGGGCCCGGTGTTTGTGTCGGCCACTAGGGTCGCTAATCTTACTCACACAGCTACCTCATTGCGCCTCTTTTTTTCTTTGCGTCATGTGCTGTTTGGGGAGGGTTTTTTGGAAGGGACATCCTGCGTGACACTGCAGTGCCACTCCTAGATGGGCCCGGTGTTTGTGTCGGCCACTAGGGTCGCTTATCTTACTCACACAGCGACCTCGGTGCAAATTTTAGGACTAAAAATAATATTGTGAGGTGTGAGGTATTCAGAATAGACTGAAAATGAGTGTAAATTATGGTTTTTGAGGTTAATAATACTTTGGGATCAAAATGACCCCCAAATTCTATGATTTAAGCTGTTTTTTAGTGTTTTTGGAAAAAAACACCCGAATCCAAAACACACCCGAATCCGACAAAAATAATTCGGTGAGGTTTTGCCAAAACGCGTTCGAACCCAAAACACGGCCGCGGAACCGAACCCAAAACCAAAACACAAAACCCGAAAAATTTCAGGCGCTCATCTCTAATATAAAGCTGCTTGGATATTTATGTACATTTTCTGACAGCAGGAATACTATCTTATACCACTCGTTTACACAGTAAGTCCATTTGATAGGCATGAAAAGTATGTTTATTCATCACTGTTGAATGAGCTTGATGCATAGAAGATTTGCATTTCCTAATTGGCTTACTTATTATTTTACAAAGGAATTGCTTGTAGCCTTCCACTGATCAGTAATGGGCAGGTAAAAAATCCAAAACTAACTGACTACAAAGTGGATGAACGGATACAATTTACATGTGATCCTGGATTCAAGCCATCAAGAAATGGAGAGGCTACTTGCAGTAAAGATGGATGGAACCCTACACCCTCTTGTGAAGGTTCGTATAAGCCACATATTTTATGTTCATAGCATGATTATCTTAATAGTAAATTGCAAATTATGTGCTTTTACAGTATGTGTTGTGAGCTGTTTCATTTGCACTGACTGATATCCGTAGTTCCTATGTGATAGTGCTTAGAAATGCTATTTGACCTTCATGAACAAATTGCCTCTATTCCTCATCTTTTCTACTTAAATGCCACTTACAGATTTGGGATGTTTATAATCTAGCATTTTTTAATAAGAAATATTATTACATATTGTAATATTTCTCTTTATATAGATTAATTATTATAATAGTTCTAAAAAATACGATCTGCATCAACTATTTCTTACAAAACTGATCTGAATAGGATATCCTATGCACCCCTATCTTTTTTCTTCAGGCATTTCCTAAGGAACAGTGGTTGTATGATGCCATACCTCATCTAGTTGTAATGCACTTTGGGGGTCAATCACACCAGGCAGCAGTAGCGGCCCACATAACACTTTGCAAGTGGCTGCGCAGCCATACACATTACGGTTGCATCCTCAATGGATGCGACCACAATGTGATTGACTGGTGACGGCATTGCAGGGGCAGGGTTCTAGTGTTGCGGTGGCGCCGCCGGAAAAACAGGTGCAGGCCGGGACCGTTTTCGGTGCGGCTGTACGATGTAACACGCAGCCACTCTGAAGATCTAATTGCGGATGCATTCACTGTGCTGGGCGGCCCCCAGCATGTGCAGAGATGAATGCAGATCTGGCGGTGTACACAGCGATCTGCGTTCATCTCTGAATAATCTCCATTGTCAAAACACACTGGTATCACAGATACAAACCCTACAGTACCCTTCTCAAATCCAGCACATTAGGTTGGTGATAGCTACACCATATGACCTTTGGTAGATCTCCCCCTGTGACTTACTCCACAAACAAATCCAATACCCAAAACTTTGAACCTTTCTTTGCTATCCTTAAAAATATGAAAAATTAAGTACCGTGGTGCTTGAAAGTCTGTGAACCTTTCTAAATTTTATGTATTTCTGCTGAAATCTGGCCTAAAACTACCTCAGATTTTCACACAAGCCCTAAAAATAGATAAAGAGAACCAAATCAAATGACATGCTCATGTTTTTATTGAGGAAAATGAACCAATATCACATATCTGTGAGTCGCAAACGTTTGTGAACCTTTAGCCTTAACATATATTTTGAAGGTGAAATTAGAGTCAGGTATTTTCAATCTATCAGATGACAATCAGGAGCAGTGGTACAAGTAATAAAAAATGTCTTAATGTTACTGTGTGTGCGCGCCATAAAATGGGTGTGACCAAATGCTCCCACTGTGCCAGATACACAAATGCCCCCACAGTGCCAGGTACACAAATGCCCCCACAGTGCCAGATACACATTGCCCCACAGTGCCAGATACACATATGCCCCAGTGTCAGATACACATTGCCCCAGTGTCAGATATACATTGCCCCAGAGTGCCAGATACACAAATGCCCCCACAGTGCCTGATACACAAATGCCTCCACAGTGCCAGATACACATTGCCCCACAGTGCCAGATACCCATTGCCCCACAGTACCAGATACACAAATGCCCCCACAGTGACAGATATACATTGCCCCACAGTGCCAGATACATAAATGCCCCCGCAGTGTCAGATATACATTGCCCCACAGTGCCAGATACACAAATGCCCCCACAGTGCCAGATATACATTGCCCCAGAGTGCCTCCCCCTGCTTACCGCTGCTTCTGTTGCTGCTGTGTGAGGGGAGGAGAGTGCAGCGCGCACCTCTCCTACCCCTCAGTGCTTGTGAAGTCCGGTCTCCAGTGGCAGGTATCTCAAATGAGGCACCGGCTCATTAGTCAAACAGAGCTCGCAGACCAGCAGCCAATCAGGAGCCACAGCTGACGGCCCATGAGCTCTGATTGGCTAGCGAACCGGTGCCTTATTGAGATTCACCTCGTCGTTGCATCCTCCGGAGACCAGACATCATAGAGCTTTGAGGGGCAGGAGAGGTGCTGCGCTCTCCTCCCCTCCAATAGCAGCCAGCAGGATGCAGGTATGGTGGATGGCCCGGCGGTATGGCGTACCGGCTGGGAATTTCTTGCCTGTACGCCGTACCGCCCCGTACCTCCATACTTGCAGCACTGATCAGGATTGGAGTACTCTGTTTAAAAGAACAGGGAACTATCAATTTCTGATGTTCACAACAGTATCATCCCATGAACAAAAGAGATTTATTAGGACTTCAGAAAAATTGGTGTTGCTGCTCATCAGGCTGGAAAAGGTTTCAGAATCATCTCTAAAGAGCTTGGACTCCACCAATCAACAGTCAGACATTCAGACCTATTGTGTAGAAATGGAGGAAATTCCAGACCATTATTACCCTCCCCAGGAGTGGTCCACCAACAAAGATCACGTCAATAGCGAGGTGTCTAATAGTTTGCAAGGTCACAAAGGAACCCAAGGTAACCTCTGACCAGCTGAAGGCCTTTTCTCACATCGGCTATTGTTAATGTTCATGAGTCCACCATCAGGAGGACACTAACCAATGGTGTGCATGGCAGGATTGCAAAGAGAAAACCGCTGCTCTCCAAAAACAACATTGCTGCCCCTTTGCAGTTTGCAAAAGAACACCTGGACAAGCCAGAAGGCTATTGGAACAATATTTAATGGGCAGATGAGTACAAAATAGAGCTTTTTAGTTTAAATGAGAAGCTTTATGTTGGAGAAAGGAGGACACTTCATTCCTGCATAAAAACCTCATACCATCTGTGAAACATGGTGAGGTGGTGGTATCATGGTTTGAACCTGTTTTGCTGCATCTGGTCCAGGATGACTTGCCATCATTGATGGACAATGAATTCTGAATTATTATTATTATTATTATTATTATTATTATTATTTTAAAGGAAAATATCAGAATATCTGTCCATAAGCTACATCTCAAGAGAATGTGGGTTTTGCAGCAAGACAATGGCCCAAAGCACGTCACAAGTCATTTGACTAAAGAATGGTTAAATAAGAATAAAGTCCTGACCTTAATCCAATCGAAATGTTGTGGAAGGACCAGAAGCAAATAGTTCATACGAGGAAATCCACTAGCATAACAGATTTGACGCTGTTTTGCATGGAGGAATGGGGTAAAATTCCTCTAAGCCGATGTTCAGGACTAATCAACAACTACTGGAAATGTTTCCATGTAGTTATTACTGCACAAGGGAGTAATATCAGCTACTGGAAGCAAAGGTTCACATACTTTTGACACTCAGATATGTGATATTGGAACATTTTTCTCAATAAAAAATGGCCATGTCTAATTTTTTTGTCCACATTTTTTATTTGGTTCTCTTTATCTACTTTACAGACTTTTGTGAAAATCTGAGATAGTTTTAAACCATATATCAGCAGAACTATAGAAAATTCTGAAGGTTTCACAAACTTTTAAGCACTACTGTACACATTTTTCTCCCATGTCCACTCCTTGTATTAAAAAATGTAAATTATTCTGAGCAGCCAGGTGGTCCTTAAAAAATATTTAACCAACAGTTTGCCTATTATGAGTCCTACGCTTCATTTTCATGAATAAATGAGGCACTCCTCTATAAGCTATCATCCATACTCAAACTCATTAATAAATGAGTAATATTATCTATAACTATTTACACTAATATTTAGAGCACCATTGATTATCTGTGAATCAATCTATTAACTGATATTGAACTGATACTCCACCGTGTTATGGTACAAAAATACTAATACTCTGGGAAAACAATGTATATAATTTGATACATGTACTGTAGCTCTCTCTGAACTTATTTAGTATCCAATTATTGATACTAAAGAGAATAGAGGTGACTAATAGTTGAAGTTACATAATAACAAGAGAGAGAGGCACAAACATAAAACAGAGACACTATAGAGATAATACCAGCTATATCAGGATTGCTGGGATGTTGCAGTACCAGCTATTGCAGGAACAATGGGATGTTGCTGTACCAGCTATTTCAGGAACACTGGGATGTTGCAGTACCAGCTATTGCATGAACACTGGGATGTAGCAGTACCAGCTATTGCAGGAACACTGGGATCGGTACCAGCTATTGCAGGACTACTAGTGGGAGTCAATGAGTGCTTCAGATGACAACTGCACTGGAGTCAATAGGCAGAATGCTAGCTAGAGAGATTCTCAGCAGAGGTTTCAGACAACAAAGTATTTACTATCAGGAAGTGCCTCTGAAAGATCTTTATACCCCTGGGTCTCAGATGATTGGATACTCACTGCTTATGCAGCTTCCTGCCTTACCCCAAGGTCTAAGATGGTGGCACCCAGCATCGGCTCTACATGGGATGACGATCACCATGGCCACTGAGGGGAAGGATGGACAGTGGCCCATAGCCACCGGCAGAGACATGCAGCCATGCCATCATAGAGCAGGAGAGGTGAGAGAGAACCCGGCAGGGCAGCAATGTGTGCACTTGCTTTGTGAAATACCCTGTTTACGAGGTGTGGCAATGAACTAATGAGTCTTATACTATAATGTATGTTTAATTATATAAAACACATTTTAAATTAATTCCACTTTTGTGAACTCCCCTTCTGCATCCACACACCACAGCATTCTTATTTTCCATTGGTCACAGTTGTGTTGTAGCTCTATATCTGTCAGCTGTCTCAGTAGCTCCATTATTTTCTTATTTACCTCAGTAACTGATGCAAAACAGGTTCCCTTGAGTACAGATTTGACTTTAGGGAAAATAAAAAAGTGCTAGGTCTGGCAAGAATGGAGATATGGAGATTGCATTGCAATCTGTTTCTCAGCCATAAACAGCTTCACAGAAAGAGCTGTGTGGGGTCGTACAATGTCCTGGATGAATTATGAAACCATTGATTCACTGTCACAGAGCCATAACTAGACTTCATGGTGCCCTGTGCTAGAGAAAGAATTGGCGCCCCCCCCCACCCCCCCATGGGGAAGGGGCATGTCAAGATTGATACTAGAGAAAACTCATGCTATGATGCCCCTTCCCTCTTTTATATATATATATATAAAACAAACAACGAAAATACCCTTCCTGCGCTGAAGTTCAGCAGCACTACTGAAAGATTCCCTGTCGGTAGGATCTTGGAAATAGAAACAAATGACAAGTAGATACAGAGTGCGCTAATATACCAACTGGTTGAGAATTGATTAATTCCAGATTCAAGGGCGGGACTTCTCTTGAGTTCTTATCCCCTTAGGGAATTCCTGATTGGAGCCTATAGAGAATCCCTCTCACCAAAGAAATCACCCAACAAAAAATTCACAGTTTAGTTACAGGAATTCTTTATGTAAAATGATCTTTAATCCATAGTCATAAGATTGACATAATGTAAAACATTATAAAATAACATTACAATTATTTTGACACACACCAAAATGCTTTACATGTTGCAAGATAATCCCCCTCACCTTAACGGTGTGAGCTCTCGGAGGAATAATCAAAGCAAAGGGATAGTGTACAATAATTGATAAACCCTACGTGTTTTATCCGTTCGGACTTCTTCAGGGGTAAAATATGTCTGGGTGAAAAAATATGAAAACATGGCTTAGGGAAATTAAAAAAGTGAGTAAATACCAATCAAAAGAAAAGTATGATATAGTATTAGTACCTACCTAAAATTGTAATATGAAATATTCCATAAGGAATACTTTGTAATGCGAATGTAATCTACTGGAATCCAATGTATTGCATATGAATCTAATTAGAAAAATACTATATTAGACACTTTTTTTGCAAAGAGCCATATCTAAAAAGTTGGAATTATAGTAATTGGTACTAACCCAAAAGTTTTAAAATATGATAAATCCCACTCGGAATATTTGTAATATAAGCGAGATCTGTTGGAATTCAATATGTCTCACGGGGATTTTAGGATCTGGTGGGAATTATTATAATACATGCTTTATTTATGTAAATATATATATATATATATATATATATATATATATATATATATAGAGAGAGATACCGGATAGGGGTATGAGCGACCTGTGGTGTTTTTATGTTGCCAAGTGTATTAACAAGATTTATAAGAATTATAAAAGTAAAGATAAAATATCAATTTATTTCACAACATTAGGAATGAATTTAAAATGCAATGCAGATGAGAGACAATTTTCTGTAAAAATTAACATATGAAAAAATGAAAAAAAATAGAGTGCTTAACATAAAATATAGTTCTAAAATAGTTCTTAAAAAAGGGATTGTATATATGTAAAATCCTCAGTTTGGAGTGCAAAAAATAGCCTGTGCAAATAAGCTCATTTAAAAAGTGGAATAAATAGCATATGGTCTTAACTGATATAGCAGGAGGTCTCTGTGTGAAGGGCCAACGCGTTTCGTCTCCAAGACTTCTTCATGGGGTAAGTGACAAGGTAAGATTGAGCTCCTAGATATACCCCCCTAATTGGGAGTTAATTGATGACATCATATCCTGTCTAGGTTCATACATATTCATTAGACTATTTTTACTTATTGTGGCATGGTCATAGTTTTTACTGATAGCCGCCGTTACTAGGTACAGCATAACGTAGATCATGTATGTTAGTAAAAAATGTGTTTTGAGTATCAGGGCAAATAATCCCGGACCGGCGCGGTACTTCCGCCACATTTCCGTTGTCTGTGTAGTTCGTGTGCGCATGCGCGCCAACTTGTTGTCGTTCCCCGCTTCCGGTAGCGCTTGTATTGCGGCATGACGATGTCCTCAAGTATTCGGCTGTGTATGTCCTATTGGTTACTTCTGGCACGTGATCTCTAGGTCCCGGAATCGTCATGTAATGGAACGCACAGGTGGAACGCCTCACGTGACCTTGATGTTCGGCTTTGCTTTGTTGTCATGGAGACATTCTCCATGTTCTCTTGAAGTTTTTCTTTCTTTAAAACATGCATTGTCCGGACGCGGTCCCCAATAAAATATAAATAAAGATATGTTTAGAGAATTTGCATACTATAGAGTTTTACACTTGCAGAGCGGACATTAGATTCATGAAGATTTTATATTTGTTATTTATCGGCATATGCATAACGGGCCGTATAATATATATTATATGTTATATTCTGATTTTAGTCAAGGGACGGACTAATCATGTATATACATATATAGTCAAAATGCAATTATATATATATATATATATATATATATATTTATATTTATATTTATATTTATGTGCTAGTGCACACATAAGAAAAAACTTTTTGTATAGGATTACAGATAGAAAAGATATAGGGATGAGGAAGAAGAGGTGACCTAGTGGTCTGAAATCATTCAAACCATTTAATGTGAATATACATTATAGTAATAGTGATAATTAATGAAATTTATAGCGTGATATTTACAAAGTGTTTTTTCTGCCATTTCGTTGCTGGTGCCAGAATATTGGTGATCTAGTGATTGCCTTAATTGTGTGGCCTATTGCGTGCGGTGCTACTAACTTAGTGCTTACTAAAATATACCTAGATCTTATTGTGCTTAAAAGGGTTTAGTGTGTGTCTATTAGGATGTGGTCAGGTGTTCTATAAACATCCATCGTGATTGGACATTTAAACAGTTGCTCTTTACTTTCAGTACAGTACCTAATATTCCCAATGGGTCGCCCCTTTTGGTACTAGTCAGGCCCAACACTGCTTCGCTTCCAAGTTCGGTTGAGATTGGGCCTTTCCAGTGTGGTTTGACTGTATTTCTTTCGTACGCAACAAAAAATGCCCACACTAGATGTTGTATATTTCATTTAATTTTTAACATTAAGGTGCTATATATATATATATATATATATACATGTGATATAGTGAGGAGTGCAGAGGAGAATTTTGTTCAACGACACCTTTACAAAAATGGAGCGATTTCATAGTTCTCGTTCAGGCCAAGTGGATGCATGGTTTTTAACTGGAAAATCCAGAACATCTCTCGTTGTGATAGCTTGATTGCCAAATCTCCTCCTCTTTCTCCAAGTTTAACCAGTTCTATTGCCTTGAAGGTCAGTTCTTCTGGATTCGAGTTGTGTTTCTCCGTGAAGTGCCTTGAAATGGTATGGCTGTCAACTTTATTCTTAATATTGCGAACGTGTTCTAGTATCCTGAGTTTAAGTTGTCTCTTCGTCTTTCCCACATACTTTTTTCCACATGTGCATTCCAGTAAATAAATCACAGATGAGTTATTACAGTTGATAAAATCTTTGATTTTGTATTCCTTCTGGTTTCCCATATCGCTAAAGCTTCTCCGATTGGGATGTAGGAATTTGCAAACGTTACAACGACCACACTTGTAGGATCCTACACATCTGGGTATCATCATAGTGTTTTCTGTTTTGGTTTTCAACATGCTTGGTGCTAGTAAGTCCTTCAGGTTTTTTGTTTTCTTGTATATTATTTCTGGGCGTGGCGGGAGTATCTCTCTTAGTACTGGGTCCAACAACAGGATTCCCCAGTGTGTTTTAAAAGATTTCCTTATCAGGTCCTCGTGACGGTTATATGTGGTTACAAAGGCTGTGGATTCTTTCTTGGTGTCCTTTGTTTTGTAGACAAGCAGATCTTCCCGCTTGAGATTCTTTGTTTTGATGATGGCTTTTTCTAAAATGTCTGACGGGTACTCTTTTTGCTTGAATCTTTCCTTGTATGTCTCCAACTGTTCTTCACACTCTTTCAGATCACTGCAATTTCTTCTTAGTCTATGAAACTGTGAATAAGGAATGTTGCTTTTCCATTTTCTGAGGTGATTACTCTTAAAATGAAGGTAGCTGTTCCGATCTACTTCTTTGATGTAATTTTTGGTTCTGACGGTACCTTCTGATCCTGTTAGTACTAAGTCCAGGAATTCAATGGATTTTTAATTGGTGTTGGAGGTAAAGGAAAGGTTCATATTGTTGTCACTTATATATGAGTAAAATTGATTAAAAGTGTCCAGTGTGCCGTCCCATATGATTAAAATGTCATCAATGTATCTTCTATAAAAAATTAAATTCTCTTTAAAGCAATGAGGACCATAGATATAGGTGTTCTCCCACTGTCCCATGAAGAGGTTCGCGAAGCTTGGGGCGAAAATGGTACCCATAGCTGTCCCACAGCGTTGTAAGTAAAAACAGTCTAAAAACTTGAAATAGTTGTGACTTAAAATGAATTTCATAATGTCACATATAAAATCTTTGTGTTGAGTTGTTAAAGATGGGTCGTTGTTCAAAAAATGTCTGCATGCTGTGATACCTTTCATGTGTTCGATGCATGTGTACAATGATTGCACATTGATGGTAACCCAAAGGTAACTGTCTGTCCATTTTTGATCTTTCATGAGGTTGAGTACCATAGTGGTATCTTTAAGGTAGGAAGGTAGATCCTTCACATATTTATTTAAAAAGATATCCACGTACTCTGATAAATTGGACGTTAATGAGTCAATGCCTGCCACTATTGGGCGTCCTGGTGGATTGGAGAGAGACTTGTGGATTTTCGGGAGGAAATAAAATATGGGGGTAACGGGGTCATTCTTCATTAAGTACTGATATTCATCTTTGGTGATCAATTCCGTGCGGAGCCCTTTAATGAGTAGTGTTCTTAGCTCCTCTATGTATCCATCCTTCGGATCATTTTGCAATGGGGTGTAGGACTTCTCGTCTCCCAGCAATCTTTCTGCTTCCGTGATGTATTTAACTCGGTCCATGATCACTAACCCCCCCCCCCCTTTGTCAGCCGGTTTTAAAACTATATCCGTGTTTTTCTGTAATTTCTTCAACGCTTCACTTTCTTGGTTACTTAGATTCTTCTCCTTCACTGGTTTGATATCACTATCACAAAGGTCTTTCTTTACAAGTTCATAGAAGACACTAACGTTGTTCCCTTTTGACTCCAAGGGGTAGTATTTTGATGTTGGCTTATATATATATATATATATATGTGCAAAAAGAAAGTACAGCGCCACTTGTTAGGTGTAAATCTCAGTAAAACTGTATAAATAAATTACAAAATTTCGATAAAAAGCTAAAAGCCCACGTAACCTTGTAAAAGGGTGTCAGCCCAACCAAAAAATTACAACACTGGTATAGTATTGTTAAAATGTGTAAGAAATGGGGGGATAGGGGTACCGGAGACAAGTGTGGCTAAAAACACTGTTTTTATATGCTTTAAAAATGCCAAAAGATGTTATAAAATTATAAAAGTAAGTTTTTAATATATACGAGAATAAAAACAGCTTCAAAAAATGATTTTAAAATACAAGAAAATATTTTTCTCATATAAAACTACCGAGAAATAAAAGGATAGGAATTCAAACTTAACTTGAGAACAGTGGGTGGTCAGTTCAGGCCTGTGAAAAAAAATTTCTTGTATTTTAAAATAATTTTTTGAAACTGTTTTTACTCTCGTATATAATAAATCTTACTTTTATAATTTTATAACATCTTTTGGCATTTTTAAAGCATATAAAAACAGTGTTATTAGCCACACTTGTCGCTGGTACCCCTATCCCCCCATTTCTTATATATATATATATATATATATATATATATATAAAAATAAAAAATGTAACTAATACTAACCCGAGAAATGAATACAATTCGCATTTGAGACAATAAGGATATTGATTAACTGACACTATGGGAAATAAACTGAACAGTTCGCCACCTATAATAGGAAAAAATGCCTCTTAGTTGTAGGGCATATATATATATATATATATATATATATATATATATACACATATACATATAAAGAAACAAAAAAGGAATTGGACTTAACCATACCATTTAAGGAAAAAGTAGATCCATAATGGCTGACAACGACCAGGATCAAAAGATTAAAACCGAAAAAATAGGGTCTGAAACCTCTTCCTGACTGTAATAAAGGAACACTTGTGTAAGGTTTATCAATATATTATAACAATGATACATATCCAACAACAAGATGTGTACATACCACGGCTTAATTAGACTGAATAGCATACAGGACCAGTGGTATATGATGACAATCCAGTGATTAACACCTTAAATAATAAAAATGACCCTTAGCAATTACATGTTATTGACAATAAATATAAAAAACATAGCATATAAATATGGACAATAATCCTTCTGTGATTTCATAATTCTATCATAATTCATTCACAGCTCATAGAGTTACATGATAATCCTAATTTTAATTACAACATAAATAGATGGTAACGATGTTCCCCTCTGACAATAAATACCTTATTCACAGCTCATAAAGCTACACATTTAATTAGTGTTCAAAAAGACCAATTAGCATATTTATCAGTAATTATCCATATGACCAAGGAGGACAATAATATCAATAGTAACCATAAGTGAGATTGAACAAACATGCAGAGAAACTTACTTGAATATAGTATTAATTCAGCACACCGACTGAGTGTATGTTTGCAGCATCCAGGAAGGGAGATAATGCCTGGGATCCCAGGTAGCCCCTTTTATGTATCCCAGGGAAATACATCACTTCCTGTTCTCATTAGAATAAATGCATTCTATTTTATAAATAAATGTAGTGACTCTATTCGGTGCTTAACCAAAAAGGACTACCTATTAATAGCAGTGAAGTTTACAAGTAAAAAGATACATGCACTGCATAATTATATAGTTTCCCATGTTACTCTTCCCTTAGTGTGTACTTGTGATTATAGTCTAATGGTAACTTAGCGCTGTCTTTTAATATAAGTGTAGATATAAACTGGCTTAGTGTGACTGTTAGTACCAATTATCGCTTCAGAACGCCTGAAGCACGAGGTCGTGCTTTCTGTTTGCGTTCCAACTGCCGCGAGTGGAACGCACGCATCATGCAGAGTCAATGTGCGCATGCGCGCTTCTTTCAGTGGAGCTTCTGGGACATGTGGCTTACGGAGCGTGTAATGAATGCACGCACCTCCTCATTCCATCCAATCGCGCACCACCGGAGGAATGAATATATTATGTTGCTAGGCACCTACTAGGCTCAACGTAAACAATTAAGTGAAGGGAAACCATTGATTGATTGTAACGTATTAACGTACATGTGCCCATTAGGGGAGTGAATATAAAAAGTTGCTAAGCAACTGGCTTTAATATGTTACTAAGGGACACATAACAGTGCTGGATTTTTATCTGGAAAACAGAAAAAAAGAAGAAGAAACCCTTAATTATTGTACTAATAATAATAATAATAATATGCATATATGCTGATTTTAATACAGCACGTATATTGAGACCATCTTGTGATGTAGGTAAATAACTCTAAATAAGGTCTGATTACCAAAGCCTTTACTCACTATAGTCTTTTTACTAATATAAAGTGTTTAAGTGTTTAAAAATATTAATGTGCACAATCAATTGGGCTTATACTCTAAATTACAAGAATGTGCCTTAGTTACTAATAATGTGTGCATATAAGAACTCCAAGGTTCGTAGTATATGTGCCAAACAGCAATAGGGTAATACCCCAGTTGTCACATGAACAGTACATCCTAAAAATACCTATTTCTAATAATGAATTAATCATATGTGAAAGTGATATTTAGAAAACAAACCTTTATAAGGATCTTTACAGAAATATTCAATCTCACCCATAGTTTCACAAATAAAAGAAAGGACAATAAAGAGAAACACACATTGACATGAACAAAAGTATATTTTGAAATAAAAATCAATTTTATTATGAATTTATAATATTAAAGAAAAGAAACAATATCAATATACTCGTTCAAACCTCTCAGTGACAAAGTATCTAAGGTGAAAATCCAGAAGGATTCTCTCCTTGAAAGTGCTAATTCTCTGTCCACTCCCCTATAATTGGGTTTGATGTGTTCAACTATTGTAAATGTAAGGTCTTTTATTTCTGAATTAAGGCACTCCGCGAAGTGTCTTGGTAAACTGTGGGTTTTGATCTTATTTTTAATATTTCGTAGATGTTCCTGTATACGCAACTTGATGATCCTTTTTGTTTTCCCAATATATGAAAGTTTACACCCACAGATGATTCGGTAAATTACAAAATTCGAATTACAGTTTACATTGTCCTTTAATCGGTATGAGTAACCATTATCTAAAGTACACACAAAGGGAGTTTTCTCTAAATGCTTACAGCAAATGCACTTATTACACGGGCGGCAACCCGTTCGAGAGTGCAAAAAGGTCTCCACCTTGGTGATGTCTTTATTTTCAAGTTTTGGCTTCAGTTTACTGGGGGCTAGTATACTTTTAAGGTTACTGGCTTTTTTAAAAAATATTTGAGGTTTTTTTCGTAAATTGGGGCCTAACACTGGGTCCTTGAGTAAAATGTTCCAATGTCGTTTAATAGTTCTTTTTATTTTCACATTTTACCTATTGAACTGTGTCATGAACGTTCTACTTCCAAATTCCCTTTTGGGTCTGGAAATTGTATTCAGATCTTCTCTATCTTTAGGTGAGGCTTTTATAATTGCTGCATCAATCTTAGATATGTTGTATCCTCTAGATACAAACTGCTCCTTTAAAATTACTGCTTGTGAATGAAAATCATCAGCATTACTACAGTTTCTGCATAAGCGCAGGAACTGTGCATAAGGGACACTGTTTAACCAGGTAGGATGATGGCAGCTCTTGGAAGGTATAAAGCTGTTTGCGTCTACTTCCTTAAAAAAGGTGGAAGTTTTGATTTTAGCCAACTTGGTAGTTTCTAACTTTAAATCAAGGCAGTCAATTGTGGTGTCATGAAATTTATAAGTAAATCTTAAATTAAAGGTGTTCTTATGGATGTCCTCTAAAATGAGTTCTACATCTGCCTGTTCGCCATTCCATACAAAAATATATAATGATGGTAGAATCTTATGTTTCACATGGAACTTAGATTTGTAGACAAGTGACTCCTCCCACTCCCCCATCAGTAAGTTGGCATATGATGGGGCAACTTTTGTCCCCATTGCCATCCCTTCCTGTTGGAGGTAAAATACCTCTTCGAACAGAAAAAAATTGTGCTGTAAGATGTATTTGATGCTATCTAAGATAAAGGAAATTTCTTCACATGATTTGGTACTGTCACTGTTGAGGACTTTTTGGCCTTTAGGCGCCAATTTACCAAAAAAACCTCAGATAATTTTAAAAAAAGCCAGTAACCTTAAAAGTATACTAGCCCCCAGTAAACTGAAGCCAAAACTTGAAAATAAAGACATCACCAAGATGGAGTCCTTTTTGCACTCTCAAACGGGTTGCCGCCCGTGTAATAAGTGCATTTGCTGTAAGCATTTAGAGAAAACTCCCTTTGTGTGTACTTTAGATAATGGTTACTCATACCGATTAAAGGACAATGTAAACTGTAATTCGAATTTTGTAATTTACCGAATCACCTGTGAGTGTAAACTTTCATATATTGGGAAATCAAAAAGGATCATCAAGTTGTGTATACAGGAACATCTACGAAATATAAAAAATAAGATCAAAACCCACAGTTTACCAAGACACTTCGCGGAGTGCCATAATTCAGAAATAAAAGACCTTACATTTACAATAGTTGAACACATCAAACCCAATTATAGGGGAGTGGACAGAGAATTAGCACTTTCAAGGAGAGAATCCTTCTGGATTTTCACCTTAGATACTTTGTCACCGAGAGGTTTGAACGAGAATATTGAAATTGTTTCTTTTCTTTAATGTTATAAATTCATAATAAAATTGATTTTTATTTCAAAATATACTTTTGTTCATGTCAATGTGAGTTTCTCTTTATTGTCTTTTCTTTTATTTGTGAAACTATGGGTGAGATTGAATATTTCTGTAAAGATCCTTATAAAGGTTTGTTTTCTAAATATCACTTTCACATATGATTAATTCATTATTAGAAGTAGGTATTTTTAGGATGTACTGTTCATGTGACAACTGGGGTATTACCCTATTGCTGTTTGGCACACATACTACGAACCTTGGAGTTCTTATATGCACACATTATTAGTAACTTAGGCACATTCTTGTAATTTAGAGTATAAGCCCCATTGATTGTGCACATTAATATTTTTAAACACTTAAACACTTTATATTAGTAAAAAGACTATAGTGAGTAAAGGCTTTGGTAATTAGACCTTATTTAGAATTCTTTACCTACATCACAAGATGGTCTCAATATATGTGCTGTATTAAAATCAGCATATATGTGTATTATTATTAATAAAATAATTAAGGATTTCTTCTTTTTTTATTTTTTCCAGATAAAAATCTAGCACCTTTATGTGTCACTTAGTAACATATTATAGCCAGTTGCTTAGCAACTTATTAAAATCACTCCCCTAATGGGCACATGTATGTTAATATGTTACAATCAATCAATGATTTCCCTTCACTTAATTGTTTACGTTGAGCCTAGTAGGTGCCTAGCAACATAATATATTCACTCCTCCGGCGGTGCGCGATTGGATGGAATGAGGAGGTGAGTGCATTTATTAAACGCTCCGTACGCCACATGTCCCAGAAGCTCCACTGAAAGAAGCGCGCATGCGCTCATTGTCTCCGCATGACGCATGCGTTCCACTCGCGGCAGTTGGAACGCAAACAGGAAGCACAACCTCATGCTTCAGGCGTTCTCAAGAGTGTCAATAAGATGTAATTGCTAAGTGTCATTTTTATTATTTAAGGTGTTTCTCACTGGATTGTCATCATATACCACTGGTCCTGTATACTATTCAGTCTAATTAAGCCGTGGTATGTACACATCTTGTTGTTGCATATGTATCATTGTTATAATATATTGATAAACCTTACGCAAGTGTTCCTTTATTACAGTCAGGAAGAGGTTTCAAACCCAATTTTTTTCGGTTTTAATCCTTTGATCCTGGTCGTTGTCAGCCATTATGGATCTTCTATTTCTATTTTAAATGGTATGGTTAAGCCCAATTCCTTTTTGTTTCTTTATATATATGCCCTACAACTAAGAGGCATTTTTTTCTATTATAGGTGGCGAACTGTCCAGTTTATTTCCCAGAGTTTCAGTTAATCAATATCCTTATTGTCTCAAATGCGAATTGTATTAATTTCTCGGGTTAGTATTAGTTACTATATATATATATATATATATATATATATATATATAAACATTAGGCTTTACATAAATAAAGCATGTATTATAATATTTCCCACCAGATCCTAAAATCCCTGTGAGACATATTGAATTCCAACAGATCACGCTTATATTACAAATATTCCAAGTGGGATTTATCATATCTTAAGGCTTTTGGGTTAGTACCAATTACTATAATTCCAACTTTTTAGATATGGCTCTTTACAAACAAAGTGTCTCATATAGTATTTTTCTAATTAGATTCATATGCAATACATTGGATTCCAGTAAATTACGTTTGCATTACAAAGTATTCCTTATGGAATTTTTCATATTACAATCTTAGGTAGGTATTAATACTATATCATACTTTTCTTTTGATTGGTATTTACTCATTTTTTCATTTCCCTAAGCCATGTTTTCATATTTTTTCACCCAGACATATTTTACCCCTGAAGAAGTCCGAACGGATGAAACGCGTAGGTTTTATCAATTATTGTACACTATCTCTTTGCTTTGATTATTCCTCCGAGAGCTCACACCGTTAAGGTGAGGGGGGTTATCTTGTAACATGTAAAGCATTTTGGTGTGTGTCAAAATAATTGTTATGTTATTTTATCATGTTTTACATTATGTCAATCTTATGACTATGGATTAAAGATCATTTTACATAAAGAATTCCTGTAACTAAACTGTGAATTTTTTGTCGGGTGATTTCTTTGGTGAGAGGGTTTCTCTATAGGCCCCAATCAGGAATTCCCTAAGGGGATAAGAACTCAAGAGAAGTCCTGCCCTTGAATCTGGAATTGATCAATTCTCCACCAGTTGGTATATTAGCGCACTCTGTATCTACTTGTCATTTATATATATATATATATATATATATATATATATATAAAAATAAACCCAGATTTGTCCTTATGGTTCTCTATTAGAACAGCAGCACCTCAAAAGCAATTCTCCTGTTAGTGAGGATTCAAACCGCATATCACCACCAAATGAATCAGAGGGTGCTTAGTTGCTTTCTAATAGACCTGCAATCCATACAGATAATCAGTATACCTCAATAAAAAAATTTTTTTTATTTAAATATGCTCAGTTCAACACTGATAGATCAGCAAACCCTTTTTTCACATACTTATAGTCTTGAACATAATAATATGTCAGCTGATAGTCAAAGCGGGGTATTGCTCTTCACAACCCTGAAGCTTTTCATCCTAAAAGGAGTATCTTTCATACTTTGGGAGCTAGTCACATCACTGCACAGGAGTGTAGCACTCTATTTTGCGATATTCATTTGCAAATGGACCCGTTCACAGCATGAATGATACAATTCCATATTTAACTATACAGATCACCCGTTTGAAGAAGTCCTTTTATGACGAAACGCGTCAGGGTTGTGAAGAGCAATACCCCACTGTTATTATATGCTGAAATATAATTATGTTTAAGACTATATGTATGTGAAAATGTGTTTGCTGATCTATCAGTGTTGAACTGAGCATATTTTAATTAAAAAAATGTTGATTATCTGTATGGATTGCTGGTCTATTAGAAAGCAACTTAGCACCCTCTGATTCAGTTTTTTGGATATATATATATGTGTGTGTGTGTGTGTGTGTGTGTGTGTGTGTGTGTGTGTATGTATAAAATACACACACATTTATAGACCGCTGCAAGAAAATGTCAGCATTTTAAAATGTAATAAATGACAGTGTGACTGAATAGCAAAGTAATCTAAAGTTGAGTTGATAAATGTTGTATAGGCATTAGCGACAGGAGGGATCAGGGTAGGAGAAAGGGGTGGTCAGCAGATACTGGGCTTCAAAAAGGGGGGAAACTGCAAGTGAAAGTAATTAAAACATATAATTGACAAGTGTCACCAACAGCGCCCCCTACCCTGTAGCGCTATGTTTGGTGCCCCGTCCACACACACCTAGTACGGCCCTGCAGTGTTGTGCCTTCTAGTAGCCAGTCTTCCAAAATAACACCCTTGACATCAGTTAAAACTATTAACTATTGGATTTGTTTTGACGTGCTTTCTTCATTCTTGGTGATGATGCTGTTTTCCAATGTATGGACTGGTGTTTTGTCTCACTATCATACTGGAAGATCCATGTTTCATCACAGGTAATAACTGTATCTAAAAAAATGCAACTCTGTTTGAATTTGTCCCATAATGCCTGTACAGATTTGCTTTTGATTTTCTTTCTACTTGGCAGTGAGAAGTCTTGGAACCATCTTAGCACAAACTTTTGTCTTTGTTAAGTTCTTGATGCAAAACTTGTCTAACAGTTTCATTCCAATACTGAGTGATGTCATTTCAAATGATTTTCTAAATTTGTTACACATTTTCATTTGTTTTTGATGTGCAATGCCTTCTAGGATGTTCATTGTCTTTCACACTCTCATGACCACCACTAAATCTTTTGTGCCACTCAAATTTACATGCACAAGACATATAACCTGCACTGTATGCCTCATTTAGCGCATACAGAAAGTTTCATTGGCCATTTTATTCAATTTAATAATTTTTTTTAGGTTAATATGTTGCTTTTACAATGCACAGGAAATACACAACTTCTTCAAATGCTCTGGGACAGCAAACTATCTGTGCAAGTGGGGTGAAACTTGAACATTTTTTGGGGGATAGTGAAAGGTTAGTGTTACCCCACACCCTTTTAACTCGCACAGTATGGTTTATTTTTTTACAAGTACAGTCTCATTTTTTAATATTGCACATAGTTCTCTGTGGGAAGTCTTCTGCTTGCATCACAGATCGAAAAGCTACATCTAAAGATACAGCATTGGATCACAATTACAACCATTAGTATGGGTGATGGAAGACACCGACCCTGGCCTCGACACACCTACGAAACAGGAGCAACACCCCCATTCTGTAAAACGGGCTATGACGCCCCCTGCCTGGCATCCAAACGGCCCCAGCTTGTTAATCATGCTGTTGCTTAAGGGGAACTGCAAGTGATTTCAAAGGATCTGTACTGCACATGAGCAGAATGAGACATATTATGTGCAGTCCTCCCACCGTCAGAGTCCAGCTATGAATCAGGACATGTGACCCCTTAACCTATTCAAACCCTTCCCACTCCCCTGCCACTCCTTGGTAATGTTTTGAACATAAAAGTGGACCTTGTACTTTGTACTCTTCTTTCATAGTATCATTATAACATGAAAACTGTTACTTATGTCCAATGAAAGTAAAAAGTAAAAAAAAAGTAATTCAGTTCTTTATTATGTTACTGAATGATCCAGGTTTGAAAAAATATTAAAGCATTTTTTATTAACTATACTATATATTTAAGAGGGCAGAGTTCTATTACAGTTCTTATGATATTTTCCTCTAGAAATCACCTGTGACCCTTACCAATATGTAGCACATGGACATTTGGTGGAAGAGAAGGCTGTTTACAGAGAGGGAGATACAATTACTCTGAATTGTGATGAATATTATAAAATTCAGTATGAACCAAATAAACCACGTGTATGCACAGCAAATGGCTGGTATCCACCTTCATCTTGTATTAGTAAGTATATTTACAAACTATTATGCTTATTATTGCACAGCAATCACTAAAGCCATGATGTCTATGTTGGCATTAGATCTACAGTACATCCAACATCTTCCATCAATACATCTGATTTTAGACAGTTAGCTGAGGTCATGTGTACATGTTACCAGATTCCATCTTAATTCCAATTTACCAGAACAGCAAGGCCTCACATGTACTTGTGCATTTAACAAAAAGTTATTCTTTGACTAAAAAATGCCATTGTACCGACTATCCACTTAACTAAAGTTATGTGGACAAAAAGTACTGATCATTGCATGACTTTGAATGGGTGGGTATATTACATAGTAACATAGTATCTGAGGTTGAAAAAAGACAATTGTCCATCGAGTTCAACCTATTTGTGGTCTCCTATGCATGATGATTTGACTAAAATTTCTGACTGATGCTGATGTCAGCCGTTGCATTTTATCCCTATTTATAGTAACTATAATGCATATAACTATAATGTATTGCCTTCAGTAGCAGTGGTACACAAGTTGCACAACACTAGCTCATTCACAGGCAGTCTACTCTCTATCACTGGCTTCACTAAGAGGCATCGCTGTGTCAATTTTTGGAAAAACTAAAGATATGATAGCAAAATAGCTTACCCCACTAAAGATGCATACACACTGTGCAATGTATTCTTGCAATTTTTACTATATAGTCAAAACCGCAAGAAAAGTTAGCACATCTCGCACCATGTGTACACAGCTTGGGATCGGTATCGCAAGAAAAAATTAGACTTTGCAGGCAAGTCAATTCTGACTATATTGTGTACAATCTAGTACAAAGTATAGTCAAAAACAGCCATAGTCAAAATGACACATAGCCAACATTGCACTGCGTGTATAGACATTATCACTGCTTCTGGGCTCCGGGGGAGTTCAAGGGAAATCACATAGTCAAAATCGGGCATAGTCAATATCTCACCGTGTGTATGCACCTTTAGCCTCTCCTCAGGATTTCTCATTTCTGATAATGCAAGTAACATTGCACAAGCATAATGTCTGGGTGAATTTGAACATGTACCATGTTTTGTGCACATAATAAATTTGTTGGTTCAGAATTTCTTAAAAAATGACATGTCTGTGCAGAAGATACTGGCTGTGGTCAGCAAATTTTCTGGGCATTTTTCACATTTAGAAACCACATGTAGAATATTGTGTCAGCTCTAAGAATAGTTTGATGTACCATGCCAACAACTGAAGCAAGAGGTATTGAGGTAGATAGGTGTAAGTAGACCCTCTATATGATTCAAGGACTGGAGGAACAGCAACAAGCTGTCATAATGTACATATCAATCCATGAGACTGGGAGAGGGGGGCATGTCACCTTAGTCCAGCAAACTACAGATTAAGCTCAGTTTTATGCAAGCTACTGAGTCCATTTGAAATTGTAACCAATAAGTGAGTTCAGATACTGGCCAGTCTAAGTCAGGTCATACCCTTTATTTAATCTAGGGAACTAAAGAAGGAGATGAAACCAAGTGATTCCATCAAGTTTGTTGGATTTGTGGAACACGTTCTTTATTTGCTTTGCCAGAGCCCAAGAAATTGCAACAATCTTGCAATTGGATCACTATATTTTGTCAACCATGCTACTGTAGATCCTAGGTTTAAGTCATATATAACATCTTTCTTTCCAAATGACACTAAGTGATGCATGACAATATGACATCTCCAGCTTCTCTTGCAAATGCTGCTGCCAGGAAATACCTGAACTTTTCCAAGAGATGATTATGATGAATTACCTCAGCACACCAGATTTAAACAACAATATAACATCTAGTCAGGCTTAAAAGAATTACCTACATATATTGACACCTCTACTGTGACTTAATCTGATACAGTAAACATCAATAGAATGGTGAAGGTTTACTGTAATAAAAATAATTTACAAAATACTGTAGCATCTTAATAGTCCCTTTGAATATTGGGAGGAAAACAAGGCAAATTGTGGAAAAACTGATGTTCATATAAATTAACTACAAATTCTATGAGGAAGACCTGTGCCAACAATTACAGCAACCAGAGACTTCTGTAATGATGGATTCCAGTGAGGATGAGCTAATATTGTGTGATCATAATATTAAGAATGGATAGTGGTTGACAATGAGGGTGAAGCTGATATGTTCCAAATGTGATGATGATTAGCAACACTGTTAGCCTGCTTAATCCTATTTGAAGCTTGTTTTAACCAAACCACCAAGATGTTGTATTTTGTGAGAGTCCAAGCAAACCAAGCACAAAGCTGGCAGTCCCTGTCACTCAAGTGCTTGGTTTGTAATAATAATAATAATAATAATAATAATAATAATAATAATAATGTGCAAAACCCCAGCTTCTATGGACTGCATTGGTTGTAGCCCATAGAAGCCAGATTGAGCTGCATGAACAGCAGGAAGTGGCTTCCCACAGGTTGCAAGAACAAGAAGTTATCAACAAGATAAAAACGTAGGCGCATAAGTCACATAAAAAAATGATAGTTCATTCAAAATAACCCACAAATTCTGGCAATAGTTAGCAATGCTTGTTCCTATTGAAATCAGACTGATTGTTCCGGACCCTAAGTGTACAAAGTCTGTGGTTCAAGGAAAACTCACTAGGTATGCGGTGCTCCAAGTGTTTCGAGATCACAGGATACAGTATACAAACTATAACTGTTTTCCTTGAAACACAGACTTTGTACACTTAAGGTCCTGAACAATCAGTCCGATTTCAATAGGATCATGCATTGCTAACTAATGCCAGAATTTGTGGGTTATTTTGAATATACTATCATTTTTTATGTGACTTACTTTTTTATTATAATCATGTTTACATATTATTAAAAAAATTAGAGATATGCACCGGAAATTTTTCGGGTTTTGTGTTTTGGTTTTGGATTTGGTTCCGCGGCCGTGTTTTGGATTCGGACGCATTTTGGCAAAACCTCCCTGAAAATGTTTTGTCGGATTCGGGTGTGTTTTGGATTTGGGTGTTTTTTTTCAAAAACCCCTCAAAACAGCTTAAATCATAGAATTTGGGGGTATTTTGATCCTATAGTATTATTAAACTCAATAACCACAATTTCCACTCATTTCCAGTCTATTCTGAACACCTCACACTACTATTTTAATCATAAAATGTGCACCGAGGTCGCTGGATGACTAAGCAAAGCGACCCAAGAGGGTGGCACAAACAACTGGCCCATCTAGGAGTGGCACTGCAGTGTCAGACAGGATGGCACTTCAAAAAATTGGCCCCTAACAGCACATGATACAAAGAAAAGAGAAAAAGAGGAATTATTCGTTCTATTCAATGGTATTATTGGTCCAAATCACTGGAAGAAAATGACAAAATCACTGGAATTATTTGTTCTAATCAATGGTATTATTGGTCCAAATCACTGGAAGAAAATGACAAAATCACTGGAATTATTTGTTCTAATCAATGGTATTATAGGTCCAAATCACTGGAAGAAAATAACAAAATCACTGGAATTAAATGGCAGTAATGTCGGGAATTATATCAAATGGCAGTACCACTGCACATATACGGTAGTGTCAGACAGGATGGCACTTCAAAAAATTGTCCCCAAACAGCACATGATGCAAAGAAAAGAGAAAAAGAGGTGCACTGTGGTTGCTGGACGGCTAAGCTAAGCGACACAAACACCTCAATATCACAGGAATTATTTGTTCTAATCAATGGTATTATTGGTCCAAATCACTGGAAGAAAATGACAAAATCACTGGAATTAAATGGCAGTAATGGCGGGAATTATATCAAATGGCAGTACCGCTGAACATAGACAGAAGTGTCAGACAGGATGGCACTTAAAAAACTTGTCCCCAAACAGCACATGATGCAAAGAAAAGAGAAAAAGAGGTGCACTGTGGTCGCTGGACGGCTAAGCTAAGCGACACAAACACCTCAATGTCACAGGAATTATTTGTTCTAATCAATGGTATTATTGGTCCAAATCACTGGAAGAAAATGACAAAATCACTGGAATTATTCATTCTAATCAATGGTATTATTGGTCCAAATCACTGGAAGAAAATGACAAAATCACTGGAATTAAATGGCAGTAATGTTGGGAATTATATCAAATGGCAGTACCACTGGACATATACGGTAGTGTCAGACAGGATGGCACTTCAAAAAATTGGCCCCAAACAGTACATGATGCAAAGAAAAGAGAAAAAGAGGTGCATTGTGGTTGCTGGACGGCTAAGCTAAGCGACACAAACACCTCAATGTCACAGGAATTATTTGTTCTAATCAATGGTATTATTGGTCCAAATCACTGGAAGAAAATGACAAAATCACTGGCATTAAATGGCAGTAATGTCGGGAATTATATCAAATGGCAGTACCACTGAACATATACGGAAGTGTCAGACAGGATGGCACTTCAAAAAATTGGCCCCAAACAGCACATGATGCAAAGAAAAGAGAAAAGAGGTGCACTGTGGTCGCTGGACGGCTAAGCTAAGCGACACAAACACCTCAATGTCACAGGAATTATTTGTTCTAATCAATGGTATTATTGGTCCAAATCACTGGAAGAAAATGACAAAATCACTGGAATTATTTGTTCTAATCAATGGTATTATTGGTCCAAATCATTGGAAGAAAATGACAAAATCACTGGAATTAAATGGCAGTAATGTTGGGAATTATATCAAATGGCAGTACCACTGGACATATACGGAAGTGTCAGACAGGATGGCACTTCAAAAAATTGGCCCCAAACAGCACATCATTATGCAAAGAAAAGAGAAAAAGAGGTGCACTGTGGTCGCTTGACGGCTAAGCTAAGCGACACAAACACCTCAATATCACAGGAATTATTTGTTCTAATCAATGGTATTATTGGTCCAAATCACTGGAAGAAAATGACAAAATTACTGGGTTTATTCGTTCTAATCAATGGTATTGTTGGTCCAAATCTCTGGAAGAAAATGACAAAATCACTGGAATTATTCATTCTAATCAATGGTATTATTGGTCCAAATCACTGGAAAAAAATGACAAAATCACTGGAATTAAATGGCAGTAATGTTGGGAATTATATCAAATGGCAGTGTCACTGGACATATACGGAAGTGTCAGACAGGATGGCACTTCAAAAAATTGGCCCCAAACAGCACATCATTATGCAAAGAAAAGAGAAAAAGAGGTGCACTGTGGTCGCTGGACGGCTAAGCTAAGCGACACAAACACCTCAATATCACAGGAATTATTTGTTCTAATCAATGGTATTATTGGTCCAAATCACTGGAAGAAAATGACAAAATCACTGGAATTATTCGTTCTAATCAATGGTATTGTTGGTCCAAATCTCTGGAAGAAAATGACAAAATCACTGGAATTAAATGGCAGTAATGTCGGGAATTATATCAAATGGCAGTACCACTGGACATATACGAAAGTGTCAGACAGGATGGCACTTCAAAAAATTGGCCCCAAACAGCACATGACGCAAAGAAAAGAGAAAAAGAGGTGCACTGTGGTCGCTGGATGGCTAAGCTAAGCGACACAAACACCTCAATGTCACAGGAATTATTTGTTCTAATCAATGGTATTATTGGTCCAAATCACTGGAAGAAAATGACAAAATCATTGGAATTATTTCTTCTAATCAATGGTATTACTGGTCCAAATCACTGGAAGAAAATGACAAAATCACTGGAATTATTTGTAAACATTTGTAGAAAGTCACTGCTTTCTGATTACAGAAATGATCAGATATTCCTGCGAATCCACAATCCCTTCCCAGAGGAAAAAGAAATTGAGAAACCGTTGTTTGAGAACGTTTGTTCTCTTTCCCTTACAAAGGAACAAACCACTTTCCAAGAAGACTGACGTTTTTGGGATTATGGAGACATAATGTTTTTGAATATAAATCCTAAAGCAGGTGGTGTATTAGAGCAAAAGAGTGCAAGAGACCAGCCATGCAGTTTTTGAAATATTATGACAAAATGTTACTGTATTTAATATGCACTCATACCTAACTCTGCTAAGTACTGTTTGGTATACTGTATCTGGCTTCCATGAGGTAGTTGTCCATTATTTCAGCTTCCATTGACCTTTTTGAAAGCGGTAGAAGTTATCGATTCTTTTTTTTTTTTTTTTTCCTATTTTTAATTTTCTCCTGCATAGCCCAGTAAAATGTTGCAATGTTAAGTATGGACTTGTGCCTTCTGGGGGTCCACTTTTTCACCAAACCCAGCCAAATCTCATCCTAAACCTCTGTTCCACGTTCTCTATGTACCCCATCTGTGTCACCCATGTCTGTCTACCCCTCCCCTTTAGATTGTAAACTCTCACGAGCAGGGCCCTCTTCCCTCATGTGCTTATCCTTTGTCTTACTTTAATAATCTTCAACTGTACCACATCCAGCAGTCTTCTGCCACCTGATACTTATTCCAGTGTCATCTGCTGATGTAACTATGTGTATTTACCCTGTACTTGTCCTATACTGTCATCAACTGTAAGTTGCTGTTTTCCTGTTTGATTATTTATGTACTGTGTAATTGGGCGCTGCAGAACCCTTGTGGCGCCATATAAATAAAGGATAATAATAATAATAATAATAATAATAATAATAATATAGGGTGTATAATCCCCAGGTGTATCTCACACATCACACAGTACAGTATATAGGGTGTATAATTCCCAGGTGTATCTCACACATCTCTCAGTACAGATTACAGGATGTATAATCACCAGGTGTATAACACACGTCGCACAGTACAGTATACATACTGGTCACAACAAGGCATCAGGTATTGAGCACTGATCAGGATACTAGAAGTGACACAGAGCTGCAAGATACAGCAATGGCCTACTGTACTGTACTATATATGTATACTGTTGGTCACCAAAATACTGCACTGTAGTACTATATATACTGCTCACAATAATGCAGCACAGATATGGAATGGATACTTGCAGTGACACAGAGCTGCAAGATACTACAGCAATGGCCTAATGTACTGTACAACTATATACTGTTGGTCACCAAAATGCTGCACTATCCTACTATATACTGCTCACCAAAATGCAGCACAGATATGGAATGGATACTTGCAGTGACACAGAGCTGCAAGAAACAGCAATGGCCTACTGTAATGTACTACTATTATACTGGTGGTCCCCAGTCCCCACAATAAAGCACACTGAGCACAAATATTTGCAGCACACTGAGCACAGATATGGAGCGTTTTCAGGCAGAGAACGTAGATAGTTTCAGCACACTGAGCACAGATATTTGCAGCACACTGAGCACAGATATTTGCAGCACACTGAGCACAGATTACGGAGCTTTTCAGGGAGAGAACGCAGCCACGTCCTCTCCGTTCAATCTCCAATGCACGAGTGAAAATGGCGGCGATGCACGGCTCTTTATATAGAATACGTATCTCGCGAGAATCCGACAGCGGGATGATGACTTTCGGGCACGTTCGGGTTAACCGAGCAAGGCAGGAAGATCCGAGGCTGCCTCGGAACCATGTAAAATAGGTGAAGTTCGGGGGGTTCGGATCTCGGAGAACTGAACCCGCTCATCTCTATAAAAAATATGAATTTTTAACCAGTTTTTTCAGATAATTTCAAACAGCCAGAAGTGCTGCTATTAGTGTGTTCACACATGTTAATTTCTCCCACAGGAAGCACACTCTCTGCTAATCGCAGCCTAGTCTGGCAGTCCTAGAGGGAGAGAACCTCCAGGTGACCTGCAGGTAGAATTTCTAATAGGA
Organism: Pseudophryne corroboree; assembly: GCF_028390025.1. Lineage (NCBI taxonomy): Eukaryota > Metazoa > Chordata > Amphibia > Anura > Myobatrachidae > Pseudophryne > Pseudophryne corroboree. Next base: position 236,415,909 of record NC_086452.1, on the reverse strand, counting down.
AGTCACTGCCAGTCACAGTGACTGAGCTGAGCTCTGTGTCACATGCTGAGCAGGTCAGTGAAACACAGTGGTGCTGCTGATCCCCGGGTAAGGCAGCCAGCACACATATTTCATACAACATTGCATGCATGTTTATATGTGCTGACCAGCTCCCCTCTCCCTGCAATGTGTGGTCGGAGCTGCAGCCCAGGGGCATCGATCATCACTGATAATAGATATTAGATAAAATAAATATACAATATGTAAACCATAATCTAGACATGGTCAGCAATCCAAACTGGACATAAATTAGTTCATGGAAGATAAAGAATTCAGGGGATCTTTCAAAAAAAATATGTGTCTCATAACAAAATTTGAAGTGAAAGCAATAATATATTTGGTGTTTAAGATCCAAAGTAAGGGAGTCTATGAAATCTTCCAACAATTAAAAAAAGGATGCCATGTTAGTTTATTTATATAGTGTGATCTCCAGCCAGTCCATTTGAAAGGCATAAATTAACTTATTCCTAAACAAAGAGACAGACGGCAGCTGTGAACTGGTCAACATTGGTCAACATTTGTAATTGCAATACTTGCGATCTACAACCGAAATAATCAATAATAATTTTTTTTTTACCTCAAAAGGGAAAATTTTTAAGCATGACGCCCATAATAGAAGTTTACTTAGAAGATAAGTAGAAGCAAATCTATCAACAGAGGACCAAAATTGGAGTATAAGAGGGTATTCCCACATTCAATGTAGGAATGTTGCATTTGAATCTCCACATTTAAAGGAAGCACTAGTGTCTTCTACGCCCATCACAAACCTGTGGTGGGGGAAAGATACCCATTATAGGAAATATTATAAAATATTATACATTTCCCTATACATGCATGAAATTATCTGTGTTTGTGTGTGACACGGTTTTGTATGGTTCGCACACAGATACAGATATATATTTTTATATATTTTTTATATATAACTTAAAGGCAGGTAGACAATGTAACAAAGCAACGAGGAATGCTAGTCAGATGCTTGATTGCATAGGGAGAGGAATCAGCAACCTAAAGAAAATAGTAATATTGCCACTGTATAGGTCATTGGTACGGCCTCATCTAGAATACTGTGTTTATTTCCTGTTCTCAAGATTGCCATTCTTATTGAATAACGTCTCCCTGAGATGTGGAAGAAGACTAAAGGGAGATCAAAGTGTCCTGCACATCACTTGTGCGTTGTTCAACAGTGTCAAGCCTTTTAGTGTGAGATTCTATTTGGGAGACCACTGAAGTGAGGGTAGATTGGAACTTAAAATGATTGCTCCTTTATGGGTTTGATAACTGACAGTCTTTCTTGGCTGCTGCAGTAGCCGACGGTGCAGCAAGGGGGATTGAGGATGTTGTGTCTCCTCTAGGAGTTAAGAACAGGGTAGTGTGAGGAGATATGGACAAGCACATTGATGGTGGAGAATAAGAGACATGAGAGGCTAAAGGCTTTGCCTGAGAGAAATTTGTCTTAACTTACTATCTAGTCATATTAAAATATTTGTGCATACCCAATGTAACCACAATAGAGGTGCAGTTTGTAGAGGGACAATCACATAAATATCAACAGATAAACATCAAAACATATAACAGGACATTAATATGGCAATGTAAGTAGCATATTTAAACTGAGGAGATAAATCTTGAGCAATATCTCAGATATACATCCAAAATCAAGGAAAATAACAGTGGCAAATTCTAGAGATGAGCGGGTTCGGTTCCTCGGAATCCGAACCCGCCCGAACTTCATGTTTTTTTACACGGGTCCGAGCGACTCGGATCTTCCCGCCTTGCTCGGTTAACCTGAGCGCGCCCGAACGTCATCATCACGCTGTCGGATTCTCGCGAGGCTCGGATTCTATCGCGAGACTCGGATTCTATATAAGGAGCCGCGCGTCGCCGCCATTTTTCACACGTGCATTGAGATTCATAGGGAGAGGACGTGTCTGGCGTCCTCTCCGTTTATAGAGATTCGAGAAGAGAGTGAGACAGAGAGAGACACAGTAGTAATTTGGGGAGCATTAGGAGGAGTACTACTACTACTAGTACTTGCTGAAGTGATAGAGAGAGATAGTGTGACTGTATTATCTGACTTGTGGGGGAGACACTGACAGTGGGGAGCAGTTAGAGTCCGAGAGCAGGACTCAGGACTCAGGAGTACATATAACGTACAGTGCACACTTTTGCTGCCAGAGTGCCAGCCACACTGCCATTGTTTGTGACCACACTGACCACCAGTATAATATATATTGTGATTGTCTGCTTAGAACTCAGGAGTACTACTTGCAAGTTGCTGATAGTGTGACCAGTGACCTGACCACCAGTTTAATAAATCACCACCAGTTTATGAGTTTAATATATATTATATATATATATATATATATAATTGTATATAATATATATATAATATTGTATACCACCTAGCACCTACCCGTGTTTTTTTTTTTTTTTCTTTCTTCTTTATACATACTACTATAGTAGCTTACTGTAGCAGTCTGCGGTGCTGCTGAGCTGACAGTGTCCAGCAGGTCCGTCATCAGTCATTACATAATAAATATATAATATATACCTGTCCGGCTGCAGTACTAGTGATATTATATATACATATATATTGATTTCATCTCATTATCATCCAGTCTATATTAGCAGCAGACACAGTACGTTAGTCCACGGCTGTAGCTACCTCTGTGTCGGCACTCGGCAGTCCATCCATAATTGTATACCACCTACCCTTGGTTGTTTTTTTTTTCTTTCTTCTTTATACATACTACTATAGTAGCTTACTGTAGCAGTCTGCGGTGCTGCTGAGCTGACAGTGTCCAGCAGGTCCGTCATCAGTCATTACATAATAAATATATAATATATACCTGTCCGGCTGCAGTACTAGTGATATTATATATACATATATATTGATTTCATCTCATTATCATCCAGTCTATATTATCAGCAGACACAGTACGTTAGTCCACGGCTGTAGCTACCTCTGTGTCGGCACTCGGCAGTCCATCCATAATTGTATACCACCTACCCGTGGTTGTTGTTTTTTTCTTTCTTCTTTATACATACTACTATAGTAGCTTACTGTAGCAGTCTGCGGTGCTGCTGAGCTGACAGTGTCCAGCAGGTCCGTCATCAGTCATTACATAATAAATATATAATATATACCTGTCCGGCTGCAGTACTAGTGATATTATATATATACATATATATTGATTTCATCTCATTATCATCCAGTCTATATTAGCAGCAGACACAGTACGTTAGTCCACGGCTGTAGCTACCTCTGTGTCGGCACTCGGCAGTCCATCCATAATTGTATACCACCTACCCGTGGTTGTTGTTTTTTTCTTTCTTCTTTATACATACTACTATAGTAGCTTACTGTAGCAGTCTGCGGTGCTGCTGAGCTGACAGTGTCCAGCAGGTCCGTCATCAGTCATTACATAATAAATATATAATATATACCTGTCCGGCTGCAGTACTAGTGATAATATATATACATATATATTGATTTCATCTCATTATCATCCAGTCTATATTAGCAGCAGACACAGTACGGTAGTCCACGGCTGTAGCTACCTCTGTGTCGGCACTCGGCAGTCCATCCATAATTGTATACCACCTACCCGTGGTTGTTGTTTTTTTCTTTCTTCTTTATACATACTACTATAGTAGCTTACTGTAGCAGTCTGCGGTGCTGCTGAGCTGACAGTGTCCAGCAGGTCCGTCATCAGTCATTACATAATAAATATATAATATATACCTGTCCGGCTACAGTACTAGTGATATTATATATACATATATATTGATTTCATCTCATTATCATCCAGTCTATATTAGCAGCAGACACAGTACGTTAGTCCACGGCTGTAGCTACCTCTGTGTCGGCACTCGGCAGTCCATCCATAATTGTATACCACCTACCCGTGGTTGTTGTTTTTTTCTTTCTTCTTTATACATACTACTATAGTAGCTTACTGTAGCAGTCTGCGGTGCTGCTGAGCTGACAGTGTCCAGCAGGTCCGTCATCAGTCATTACATAATAAATATATAATATATACCTGTCCGGCTGCAGTACTAGTGATATCATATATACATATATATTGATTTAATCTAATTATCATCCAGTCTATATTAGCAGCAGACACAGTACGGTAGTCCACGGCTGTAGCTACCTCTGTGTCGGCACTCGGCAGTCCATCCATAATTGTATACCACCTACCCGTGGTTGTTGTTTTTTTCTTTCTTCTTTATACATGCTACTATAGTAGCTTACTGTAGCAGTCTGCGGTGCTGCTGAGCTGACAGTGTCCAGCAGGTCCGTCATCAGTCATTACATAATAAATATATAATATATACCTGTCCGGCTGCAGTACTAGTGATATTATATATACATATATATTGATTTCATCTCATTATCATCCAGTCTATATTAGCAGCAGACACAGTACGGTAGTCCACGGCTGTAGCTACCTCTGTGTTGGCACTCGGCAGTCCATCCATAAGTATACTAGTATCCATCCATCTCCATTGTTTACCTGAGGTGCCTTTTAGTTGTCCCTATTAAAATATGGAGAACAAAAATGTTGAGGTTCCAAAATTAGGGAAAGATCAAGATCCACTTCCACCTCGTGCTGAAGCTGCTGCCACTAGTCATGGCCGAGACGATGAAATGCCAGCAACGTCGTCTGCCAAGGCCGATGCCCAATGTCATAGTACAGAGCATGTAAAATCCAAAACACCAAATATCAGTAAAAAAAGGACTCCAAAACCTAAAATAAAATTGTCGGAGGAGAAGCGTAAACTTGCCAATATGCCATTTACCACACGGAGTGGCAAGGAACGGCTGAGGCCCTGGCCTATGTTCATGGCTAGTGGTTCAGCTTCACATGAGGATGGAAGCACTCAGCCTCTCGCTAGAAAAATGAAAAGACTCAAGCTGGCAAAAGCACCGCAAAGAACTGTGCGTTCTTCGAAATCCCAAATCCACAAGGAGAGTCCAATTGTGTCGGTTGCGATGCCTGACCTTCCCAACACTGGACGTGAAGAGCATGCGCCTTCCACCATTTGCACGCCCCCTGCAAGTGCTGGAAGGAGCACCCGCAGTCCAGTTCCTGATAGTCAGATTGAAGATGTCAGTGTTGAAGTACACCAGGATGAGGAGGATATGGGTGTTGCTGGCGCTGGGGAGGAAATTGACCAGGAGGATTCTGATGGTGAGGTGGTTTGTTTAAGTCAGGCACCCGGGGAGACACCTGTTGTCCGTGGGAGGAATATGGCCATTGACATGCCTGGTGAAAATACCAAAAAAATCAGCTCTTCGGTGTGGAAGTATTTCAACAGAAATGCGGACAACAGGTGTCAAGCCGTGTGTTGCCTTTGTCAAGCTGTAATAAGTAGGGGTAAGGACGTTAACCACCTCGGAACATCCTCCCTTATACGTCACCTGCAGCGCATTCATAATAAGTTAGTGACAAGTTCAAAAACTTTGGGTGACAGTGGAAGCAGTCCACTGACCAGTAAATCCCTTCCTCTTGTAACCAAGCTTACGCAAACCACCCCACCAACTCCCTCAGTGTCAATTTCCTCCTTACCCAGGAATGCCAATAGTCCTGCAGGCCATGTCACTGGCAATTCTGACGAGTCCTCTCCTGCCTGGGATTCCTCCGATGCATCCTTGAGTGTAATGCCTACAGCTGCTGGCGCTGCTGTTGTTGCTGCTGGGAGTCGATCGTCATCCCAGAGGGGAAGTCGGAAGACCACTTGTACTACTTCCAGTAAGCAATTGACTGTCCAACAGTCCTTTGCGAGGAAGATGAAATATCACAGCAGTCATCCTGCTGCAAAGCGGATAACTGAGGCCTTGACAACTATGTTGGTGTTAGACGTGCGTCCGGTATCCGCCGTTAGTTCACAGGGAACTAGACAATTTATTGAGGCAGTGTGCCCCCGTTACCAAATACCATCTAGGTTCCACTTCTCTAGGCAGGCGATACCGAGAATGTACACGGACGTCAGAAAAAGACTCACCAGTGTCCTAAAAAATGCAGTTGTACCCAATGTCCACTTAACCACGGACATGTGGACAAGTGGAGCAGGGCAGGGTCAGGACTATATGACTGTGACAGCCCACTGGGTAGATGTATGGACTCCCGCCGCAAGAACAGCAGCGGCGGCACCAGTAGCAGCATCTCGCAAACGCCAACTCTTTCCTAGGCAGGCTACGCTTTGTATCACCGCTTTCCAGAATACGCACACAGCTGAAAACCTCTTACAGCAACTGAGGAAGATCATCGCGGAATGGCTTACCCCAATTGGACTCTCCTGTGGATTTGTGGCATCGGACAACGCCAGCAATATTGTGTGTGCATTAAATATGGGCAAATTCCAGCACGTCCCATGTTTTGCACATACCTTGAATTTGGTGGTGCAGAATTTTTTAAAAAACGACAGGGGTGTGCAAGAGATGCTGTCGGTGGCCAGAAGAATTGCGGGACACTTTCGGCGTACAGGCACCACGTACAGAAGACTGGAGCACCACCAAAAACAACTGAACCTGCCCTGCCATCATCTGAAGCAAGAAGTGGTAACGAGGTGGAATTCAACCCTCTATATGCTTCAGAGGTTGGAGGAGCAGCAAAAGGCCATTCAAGCCTATACAATTCAGCACGATATAGGAGGTGGAATGCACCTGTCTCAAGCGCAGTGGAGAATGATTTCAACGTTGTGCAAGGTTCTGATGCCCTTTGAACTTGCCACACGTGAAGTCAGTTCAGACACTGCCAGCCTGAGTCAGGTCATTCCCCTCATCAGGCTTTTGCAGAAGAAGCTGGAGACATTAAAGGAGGAGCTAACACAGAGCGATTCCGCTAGGCATGTGGGACTTGTGGATGGAGCCCTTAATTCGCTTAACAAGGATTCACGGGTGGTCAATCTGTTGAAATCAGAGCACTACATTTTGGCCACCATGCTCGATCCTAGATTTAAAGCCTACCTTGGATCTCTCTTTCCGGCAGACACAAGTCTGCTGGGGTTCAAAGACCTGCTGGTGAGAAAATTGTCAAGTCAAGCGGAACGCGACCTGTCAACATCTCCTCCTTCACATTCTCCCGCAACTGGGGGTGCGAGGAAAAGGCTCAGAATTCCGAGCCCACCCGCTGGCGGTGATGCAGGGCAGTCTGGAGCGACTGCTGATGCTGACATCTGGTCCGGACTGAAGGACCTGACAACGATTACGGACATGTCGTCTACTGTCACTGCATATGATTCTCTCACCATTGAAAGAATGGTGGAGGATTATATGAGTGACCGCATCCAAGTAGGCACGTCACACAGTCCGTACTTATACTGGCAGGAAAAAGAGGCAATTTGGAGGCCCTTGCACAAACTGGCTTTATTCTACCTAAGTTGCCCTCCCACAAGTGTGTACTCCGAAAGAGTGTTTAGTGCCGCCGCTCACCTTGTCAGCAATCGGCGTACGAGGTTACATCCAGAAAATGTGGAGAAGATGATGTTCATTAAAATGAATTATAATCAATTCCTCCGTGGAGACATTGACCAGCAGCAATTGCCTCCACAAAGTACACAGGGAGCTGAGATGGTGGATTCCAGTGGGGACGAATTGATAATCTGTGAGGAGGGGGATGTACACGGTGATATATCGGAGGATGATGATGAGGTGGACATCTTGCCTCTGTAGAGCCAGTTTGTGCAAGGAGAGATTAATTGCTTCTTTTTAGGTGGGGGTCCAAACCAACCCGTCATTTCAGTCACAGTCGTGTGGCAGACCCTGTCACTGAAATGATGGGTTGGTTAAAGTGTGCATGTCCTGTTTATACAACATAAGGGTGGGTGGGAGGGCCCAAGGACAATTCCATCTTGCACCTCTTTTTTCTTTCATTTTTATTTGCGTCATGTGCTGTTTGGGGAGTGTTTTTTGGAAGGGCCATCCTGCGTGACACTGCAGTGCCACTCCTAGATGGGCCTGGTGTTTGTGTCGGCCACTAGGGTCGCTAAGCTTAGTCACACAGCTACCTCATTGCGCCTCTTTTTTTCTTTGCGTCATGTGCTGTTTGGGGAGGGTTTTTTGGAAGGGACATCCTGCGTGAGACACTGCAGTGCCACTCCTAGATGGGCCCGGTGTTTGTGTCGGCCACTAGGGTCGCTAAGCTTAGTCACACAGCTACCTCATTGCGCCTCTTTTTTTCTTTGTGTCATGTGCTGTTTGGGGAGGGTTTTTTGGAAGGGACATTCTGCGTGACACTGCAGTGCCACTCCTAGATAGGCCCGGTGTTTGTGTCGGCCACTAGGGTCGCTTAGCTTACTCACACAGCTACCTCATTGCGCCTCTTTTTTTCTTCTTTGCGTCATGTGCTGTTTGGGGAGTGTTTTTTGGAAGGGCTATCCTGCGTGACACTGCAGTGCCACTCCTAGATGGGCCCGGTGTTTGTGTCGGCCACTAGGGTCGCTAAGCTTAGTCACACAGCTACCTCATTGCGCCTCTTTTTTTCTTTGCGTCATGTGCTGTTTGGGGAGGTTTTTTTGGAAGGGACATCCTGTGTGACACTGCAGTGCCACTCCTAGATGGGCCCGGTGTTTGTGTCGGCCACTAGGGTCGCTTATCTTACTCACACAGCTACCTCATTGCGCCTCTTTTTTTCTTTGCGTCATGTGCTGTTTGGGGAGGGTTTTTTGGAAGGGCCATCCTGCGTGACACTGCAGTGCCACTCCTAGATGGGCACGGTGTTTGTGTCGGCCACTAGGGTCGCTTATCTTACTCACACAGCTACCTCATTGCGCCTCTTTTTTTCTTTGCGTCATGTGCTGTTTGGGGAGGGTTTTTTGGAAGGGACATCCTGCGTGACACTGCAGTGCCACTCCTAGATGGGCCAGGTGTTTGTGTCGGCCACTAGGGTCGCTAAGCTTAGTCACACAGCTACCTCATTGCGCCTCTTTTTTTCTTTGCGTCATGTGCTGTTTGGGGAGGTTTTTTTGGAAGGGACATCCTGCGTGACACTGCAGTGCCACTCCTAGATGGGCCCGGTGTTTGTGTCGGCCACTAGGGTCGCTTATCTTACTCACACAGCTACCTCATTGCGCCTCTTTTTTTCTTTGCGTCATGTGCTGTTTGGGGAGGGTTTTTTGGAAGGGCCATCCTGCGTGACACTGCAGTGCCACTCCTAGATGGGCCAGGTGTTTGTGTCGGCCACTAGGGTCGCTTATCTTACTCACACAGCTACCTCATTGCGCCTCTTTTTTTCTTTGCGTCATGTGCTGTTTGGGGAGGGTTTTTTGGAAGGGACATCCTGCGTGACACTGCAGTGCCACTCCTAGATGGGCCAGGTGTTTGTGTCGGCCACTAGGGTCGCTTATCTTACTCACACAGCTACCTCATTGCGCCTCTTTTTTTCTTTGCGTCATGTGCTGTTTGGGAAGGGTTTTTTGGAAGGGACATCCTGCGTGAGACACTGCAGTGCCACGCCTAGATGGGCCCGGTGTTTGTGTCGGCCACTAGGGTCGCTTATCTTACTCACACAGCTACCTCATTGCGCCTCTTTTTTTCTTTGCGTCATGTGCTGTTTGGGGAGGTTTTTTTGGAAGGGACATCCTGCGTGACACTGCAGTGCCACTCCTAGATGGGCCAGGTGTTTGTGTCGGCCACTAGGGTCGCTTAGCTTACTCACACAGCTACCTCATTGCGCCTCTTTTTTTCTTCTTTGCGTCATGTGCTGTTTGGGGAGTGTTTTTTGGAAGGGACATCCTGCGTGACACTGCAGTGCCACTCCTAGATGGGCCAGGTGTTTGTGTCGGCCACTAGGGTCGCTTAGCTTAGTCATCCAGCGACCTCGGTGCAAATTTTAGGACTAAAAATAATATTGTGAGGTGTGAGGTATTCAGAATAGACTGAAAATGAGTGGAAATTATGTTTTTTGAGGTTAATAATACTTTGGGATCAAAATGACCCCCAAATTCTATGATTTAAGCTGTTTTTTAGTGTTTTTTGAAAAAAACACCCGAATCCAAAACACACCCGAATCCGACAAAAAAAATTCGGTGAGGTTTTGCCAAAACGCGGTCGAACCCAAAACATGGCCGCGGAACCGAACCCAAAACCAAAACACAAAACCCGAAAAATTTCAAGTGCACATCTCTAGCAAATTCCAGGAAATACTTCCAAAATCTTGTAGCCCAATGCTGGCGAAAGTAGGGATGTCCCAAGGCAAACTGTAGAGGTACAGCCCCTCTTGGAAAGAAAAAGGTCCAACAAATAGTCCATCAAAAGGAGAAGAGTCAAAAACACCAACAAGTAGTCCAGACAGGGTATTTTATGTACAGTAGGCACTATGAACTGTTGATCTTCACTTGTTACCATATTATAAGTGAAGCAGCCTATGGTGTTGATAGCATGTTCCAATGCATCAGGAGGTACAGTGTAAAATGCCTTCAGTCATAATGCAGTAGCTGCAGTTCTCCATGGATATATAGCCTGTACTGCACTGCAGTCCCAAACAGCAGATCTGTAAAATAGTGAAGTAAGGGGTCTATACTCAAAGAACTGTTATGGCCCCACAGTCCAGTGAAGTTACCGTAGCCAGATATTCAGGCATTACCAATAGTGAAATAGTGTGAAACTCATTTATCTCACCACTTACCCCCCCCCCCCCCCCCCCCATGAGCCTGCTCCTCTTCATGCCTCCTCTTCACTTCAGCAGTGGTGACAGCATGACATCACATACGCCGTGCCGGAAAAGGAGGCCACTGGGACCTTAGGAGGGAATGCATGCTATCCAACAGACACATCATGTGTGAATACCAGGAGAGGTAGGCTGAAAATGGAGGACCATGGAGCCACCAGGACCTGACATAAGGGGAGGTGGCTGCAGCTCATCAGTAACACTAGCGCTGCCTGCATCATCTATTGATACAGGTGATGGGGCAGGTTTTTCTGTTGGAATTGCTGTGCAAGGCAATGGAGGTGGTGGAACTAGTTCCCCGTACCATTACCTTCCCCCCTCTTTAACCCTGGTTCTCATACATTTTGCCTCAATACACCATGCAGCATGAGATGCCTGGCGTGAGTGAGCTAAAAGGTCCTGTGCAAATCTGTTAGCACTTTGTGTCTTTTCTTGCTAAAAATGTGTCTTATTTGCACCGCTACATGGATACAACACACATTCAGACTCTCCTGATTAAAATGATATGCGGCATGGCTATATTCTGTGTGTGACCACACCTATATCTGCATACAAAATGCTCCCTTACAGTGATTTCTAGGAAAACACTGTAAAGTTCCATATTGTATGCAGATAGAGCTGCAGTCATGCACAGACTATAGGAATGCTGCATAACATTTTAATTAACAAAAGCTGCTTGTGCATTCTACTGTATTCGCATCGTTTAGCAAATAAGATGCATTTTAATAGAAAAATTCAAACAAAAAGATGCTCAGCGCATTCACTCCAGGACATGTAGTGACAAGAAGGGTTGTTTAACATTCAGGGAGGCTAGATGTAATTAGACACATCTGTAGACCATGCACCATTTTAGCTGCCCTTCTTTGCAAGCTCTGTAATGTATTTATAGCCTTCTGGAGATATGGGGGTCATTCCGAGTTGGTTCGCTAGCTGCCATTGTTCGCAGCGCAGCGATCAGGCTAAAAATCAGCATTTCTGTGCATGCGTATGCCCCACAATGCGCACGAGCGACGTACGGTTACAAAGCCCGTTGTGGTTGTCCACAGGTTCTAGCGAAGTTTTCATTTGCACTGACGGCCGCAAGGAGATTGACAGGAAGGGGGCGTTTCTGGGTGTCAACTGACCGTTTTCAGGGAGTGTTTGCAAAAATGCAGGCGTGTCTGAAAAAACGCAGGCGTGGCTGGGCGTTCGCTGGGCGTTCGCTGGGCAGGTGTATGACGTAAAATCCGGACATGAATAGGCTGAAGTGATCGCAAGAGCTGAGTAGGTTCAGAGCTACTCAGAAACTGCACAAACTGTTTTTGCAGAGCTCGGCTGCACATGCGTTCGCACTTCTGCTAAGCTAAAATACACTCCCCAGTGGGAGGCGGCATAGCGTTTGCACGGTGCTAAAAACTGCTAGCGAGCGATCAACTCGGAATGGCCCCCATGATCTTCAGAACTAAACACAGTATTCCAGATGAGGCCATACCAATGTATAGTTCTGTCTATACATTGGCATGAATACTTCTTTTATCTTGCTACTGATTCCTATCCCTATACAACCAAGCATCTGAACTACGTTTCTCATTGCTTTGTTACATTGATTTCCAGTATAGAAACATTCCTCTAGCTTCACGACAGGATACAGAATACAGAATACTGTAATAGTTTATTATAAATAATGTAGACTATTAACAAAAATCCACAACAATTCCAGAACAATTTTGGATTTTCTCCTCTGATCAAAAAGAAATAAAACAAACCAAAACTAATTCTAATATGTACTGTAATGTGACAGTGTAAATACAAAGTGGTCTAAATGTAATTGTACAGACTAATGAGAGAAACAAAAATGTACAGTTGTCTAGAGTCTTACAAAAGGTAGAAATGCAAAGGGATAAACATGGCCAATTGTACAGGACTTTCAGGGTTAGGAGCTGGATAATCTAAACAATTAAATGTCTGATAATGAATATGCTCAGAATGTGCAGGTTACTTCATAGAAGAGTACATTAGCAAGTAACTATCATATTCAGAGCAATCATTTTAGATGGAACAGTGATAATGATCCCCATACGGATGCTTGTTTTTGTAATAGTTTGCTCCATGTCTCTGTTTTACTTTTACTTATAGTTATGTCTGTTAAAATAATCAATCAATCTATCCTTTGCTAGGCTAACACTGTATAAGAACTAAGGGGGTCATTCCGACCCGATCGCTCACTGCAGTTTGTCGCAGTGCAGCAATCGGGTCGGAACTGCACACGCGCCGGTGCTGCAGTGCGCCAGCGCATGGCAGCTTTCGTTACCTAGTGATCGCTTCTGAGACAGAGGCGGTCGCTAGGCAGGAGGGGGCTGAACGGCGGCGTTAAACCATTTAGGGGGAGAGGTCCGGCCAACGCAGGCGTGGCCAGACCGTTGGGGGGGGGGGGGGGGCGGCCCGTGGCGGCTGCGTGATGTGTCACACAGCCGCTGCGGCCAGCGGGAGCGACAAGCAACTCCTGGCCAGCCACAGGAGCTGCGCTGGCCGGGAGTTACTTCTTAAATACAAAAGCATCGCCTCTGTGCAATGTTTTTGTATTTGTGCGTGGCGGTCGGCACTGACATGCGGGGCGGACTAACCCTGTGCTGGGCGTCCCCCCGCATGTCTGAGTTAACGATCGTAGCTGTGTTAAATTTAGCACAGCTACGATCAACTCGGAATGACCCCCTAAGTCTGTATTTCCTTGTACTGGCCTCTAATCTGTATTTCCCTGTACTGGCCTCAGGTCCATGAATTGTTGCTTGGAAAATTATTTATTTGCTTTGGAAAGCACATTTGGATGATTGTTTTTAATTGTTTGTTCCATGGCCCTCATTCCGAGTTGATCGGTCGCAAGGCGAATTTAGCAGAGTTACACACGCTAAGCCGCCGCCTACTGGGAGTGAATCTTAGCTTCTTAAAATTGCGACCGATGTATTCGCAATAATGCGATTACTAACTACTTAGCAGTTTCAGAGTAGCTCCAGACTTACTCTGCCTGTGCGATCATTTCAGTGCTTGTCGTTCCTGGTTGACGTCACAAACACACCCAGCGTTCGGCCAGGCACTCCCACCGTTTCCCCGGCCACTCCTGCGTTTTTTCCGGAAACGGTAGCGTTTTCAGCCACACGCCCCTGAAACGCCGTGTTTCCGCCCAGTAACACCCATTTCCTGTCAATCACATTACGATCGCCGGAGCGAAGAAAAAGCCGTGAGTAAAAATACTTTCTTCATAGTAAAGTTACTTGGCGCAGTCGCAGTGCGAACATTGCGCATGCGTACTAAGCGGATTTTCACTGCGATGCGATGAAAAAGAACGAGCGAACAACTCGGAATGAGGGCCCATGTCTCTGTTTTACTTAGAGATGTGCACTTGAAATTTTTCGGGTTTTGTGTTTTGGTTTTGGGTTCGGTTCCGCGGCCGTGTTTTGGGTTCGACCGCGTTTTGGCAAAACCTCACCGAATTTTTTTTGTCGGATTCTGGTGTGTTTTGGATTCGGGTGTTTTTTTTTAAAAACCCTAAAAAACAGCTTAAATCATAGAATTTGGGGGTCATTTTGATCCCAAAGTATTATTAACCTCAAAAACCATAATTTCCACTCATTTTCAGTCTATTCTGAATACCTCACACCTCACAATATTATTTTTAGTCCTAAAATTTGCACCTAGGTCGCTGGATGACTAAGCTAAGCGACCCTAGTGGCCGACACAAACACCGTGCCCATCTAGGAGTGGCACTGCAGTGTCACGCAGGATGGCCCTTCCAAAAAACACTCCCCAAACAGCACATGACGCAAAGAAAAAAAGAGGCGCAATGAGGTAGCTGTGTGAGTAAGATAAGCGACCCTAGTGGCCGACACAAACACCGGGCCCATCTAGGAGTGGCACTGCAGTGTCACGCTGGATGGCCCTTCCAAAAAACCCTCCCCAAACAGCACATGACGCAAAGAAAAAAAGAGGCGCAATGAGGTAGCTGTGTGAGTAAGATAAGCGACCCTAGTGGCCGACACAAACACCGGGCCCATCTAGGAGTGGCACTGCAGTGTCACGCAGGATGGCCCTTCCAAAAAACCCTCCCCAAACAGCACATGACGCAAAGAAAAAAAGAGGCGCAATGAGGTAGCTGTGTGAGTAAGATAAGCGACCCTAGTGGCCGACACAAACACCGTGCCCATCTTGGAGTGGCACTGCAGTGTCACGCAGGATGGCCCTTCCAAAAAACCCTCCCCAAACAGCACATGACGCAAAGAAAAAAAGAGGCGCAATGAGGTAGCTGTGTGAGTAAGATAAGCGACCCTAGTGGCCGACACAAACACCGTGCCCATCTAGGAGTGGCACTGCAGTGTCACGCAGGATGGCCCTTCCAAAAAACCCTCCCCAAACAGCACATGACGCAAAGAAAAAAAGAGGCGCAATGAGGTAGCTGTGTGAGTAAGATAAGCGACCCTAGTGGCCGACACAAACACCGGGCCCATCTAGGAGTGGCACTGCAGTGTCACGCAGGATGGCCCTTCCAAAAAACCCTCCCAAAACAGCACATGACGCAAAGAAAAAAAGAGGCGCAATGAGGTAGCTGTGTGAGTAAGATAAGCGACCCTAGTGGCCGACACAAACACCGGGCCCATCTAGGAGTGGCACTGCAGTGTCACGCAGGATGGCCCTTCCAAAAAACCCTCCCCAAACAGCACATGACGCAAAGAAAAAAAGAGGCGCAATGAGGTAGCTGTGTGAGTAAGATAAGCGACCCTAGTGGCCGACACAAACACCGGGCCCATCTAGGAGTGGCACTGCAGTGTCACGCAGGATGGCCCTTCCAAAAAACCCTCCCCAAACAGCACATGACGCAAAGAAAAAAAGAGGCGCAATGAGGTAGCTGTGTGAGTAAGATAAGCGACCCTAGTGGCCGGCACAAACACCGGGCCCATCTAGGAGTGGCACTGCAGTGTCACGCAGGATGGCCCTTCCAAAAAACCCTCCCCAAACAGCACATGACGCAAAGAAAAAAAGAGGCGCAATGAGGTAGCTGTGTGAGTAAGATAAGCGACCCTAGTGGCCGACACAAACACCGGGCCCATCTAGGAGTGGCACTGCAGTGTCACGCAGGATGGCCCTTCCAAAAAACATTCCACAAACAGCACATGGCGCAAAGAAAAATTAAAGAAAAAAGAGGTGCAAGATGGAATTGTCCTTGGGCCCTCCCACCCACCCTTATGTTGTATAAACAGGACATGCACACTTTAACCAACCCATCATTTCAGTGACAGGGTCTGCCACACGACTGTGACTGAAATGACGGGTTGGTTTGGACCCCCACCAAAAAAGAAGCAATTAATCTCTCCTTGCACAAACTGGCTCTACAGAGGCAAGATGTCCACCTCATCATCATCCTCCGATATATCACCGTGTACATCCCCCTCCTCACAGATTATCAATTCGTCCCCACTGGAATCCACCATCTCAGCTCCCTGTGTACTTTGTGGAGGCAATTGCTGCTGGTCAATGTCTCCACGGAGGAATTGATTATAATTCATTTTAATGAACATCATCTTCTCCACATTTTCTGGATGTAACCTCGTACGCCGATTGCTGACAAGGTGAGCGGCGGCACTAAACACTCTTTCGGAGTACACACTTGTGGGAGGGCAACTTAGGTAGAATAAAGCCAGTTTGTGCAAGGGCCTCCAAATTGCCTCTTTTTCCTGCCAGTATAAGTACGGACTGTGTGACGTGCCTACTTGGATGCGGTCACTCATATAATCCTCCACCATTCTTTCAATGGTGAGAGAATCATATGCAGTGACAGTAGACGACATGTCCGTAATCGTTGTCAGGTCCTTCAGTCCGGACCAGATGTCAGCATCAGCAGTCGCTCCAGACTGCCCTGCATCACCGCCAGCAGGTGGGCTCGGAATTCTGAGCCATTTCCTCGCACCCCCAGTTGCGGGAGAATGTGAAGGAGGAGATGTTGACAGGTCGCGTTCCGCTTGACTTGACAATTTTCTCACCAGCAGGTCTTTCAACCCCAGCAGACTTGTGTCTGCCGGAAAGAGAGATCCAAGGTAGGCTTTAAATCTAGGATCGAGCACGGTGGCCAAAATGTAGTGCTCTGATTTCAACAGATTGACCACCCGTGAATCCTTGTTAAGCGAATTAAGGGCTCCATCCACTAGTCCCACATGCCTAGCGGAATCGCTCCGTGTTAGCTCCTCCTTCAATGTCTCCAGCTTCTTCTGCAAAAGCCTGATGAGGGGAATGACCTGACTCAGGCTGGCAGTGTCTGAACTGACTTCACGTGTGGCAAGTTCAAAGGGCATCAGAACCTTGCACAACGTTGAAATCATTCTCCACTGCGCTTGAGACAGGTGCATTCCACCTCCTATATCGTGCTCAATTGTATAGGCTTGAATGGCCTTTTGCTGCTCCTCCAACCTCTGAAGCATATAGAGGGTTGAATTCCACCTCGTTACCACTTCTTGCTTCAGATGATGGCAGGGCAGGTTCAGTAGTTTTTGGTGGTGCTCCAGTCTTCTGTACGTGGTGCCTGTACGCCGAAAGTGTCCCGCAATTCTTCTGGCCACCGACAGCATCTCTTGCACGCCCCTGTCGTTTTTTAAAAAATTCTGCACCACCAAATTCAAGGTATGTGCAAAACATGGGACGTGCCGGAATTTGCCCATATTTAATGCACACACAATATTGCTGGCGTTGTCCGATGCCACAAATCCACAGGAGAGTCCAATTGGGGTAAGCCATTCCGCGATGATCTTCCTCAGTTGCCGTAAGAGGTTTTCAGCTGTGTGCGTATTCTGGAAAGCGGTGATACAAAGCGTAGCCTGCCTAGGAAAGAGTTGGCGTTTGCGAGATGCTGCTACTGGTGCCGCCGCTGCTGTTCTTGCGGCGGGAGTCCATACATCTACCCAGTGGGCTGTCACAGTCATATAGTCCTGACCCTGCCCTGCTCCACTTGTCCACATGTCCGTGGTTAAGTGGACATTGGGTACAGCTGCATTTTTTAGGACACTGGTGAGTCTTTTTCTGAGGTCTGTGTACATTTTCGGTATCGCCTGCCTAGAGAAGTGGAACCTAGATGGTATTTGGTAACGGGGGCACACTACCTCAAGAAATTGTGTAGTTCCCTGTGAACTAACGGCGGATACCGGACGCACGTCTAACACCAACATAGTTGTCAAGGCCTCAGTTATCCGCTTTGCAGCAGGATGACTGCTGTGATATTTCATCTTCCTCGCAAAGGACTGTTGGACAGTCAATTGCTTACTGGAAGTAGTACAAGTGGTCTTCCGACTTCCCCTCTGGGATGACCATCGACTCCCAGCAGCAACAACAGCAGCGCCAGCAGCAGTAGGCGTTACACGCAAGGATGCATCGGAGGAATCCCAGGCAGGAGAGGAATCGTCAGAATTGCCAGTGACATGGCCTGCAGGACTATTGGCATTCCTGGGGAAGGAGGAAATTGACACTGAGGGAGTTGGTGGGGTGGTTTGCGTGAGCTTGGTTACAAGAGGAAGGGATTTACTGGTCAGTGGACTGCTTCCGCTGTCACCCAAAGTTTTTGAACTTGTCACTGACTTATTATGAATGCGCTGCAGGTGACGTATAAGGGAGGATGTTCCGAGGTGGTTAACGTCCTTACCCCTACTTATTACAGCTTGACAAAGGCAACACACGGCTTGACACCTGTTGTCCGCTTTTCTGTTGAAATATCTCCACACTGAAGAGCTGATTTTTTTGGTATTTTCACCAGGCATGTCAACGGCCATATTCCTCCCACAGACAACAGGTGTCTCCCCGGGTGCCTGACTTAAACAAACCACCTCACCATCAGAATCCTCCTGGTCAATTTCCTCCCCAGCGCCAGCAACACCCATATCCTCCTCATCCTGGTGTACTTCAACACTGACATCTTCAATCTGACTATCAGGAACTGGACTGCGGGTGCTCCTTCCAGCACTTGCAGGGGGCGTGCAAATGGTGGAAGGCGCATGCTCTTCACGTCCAGTGTTGGGAAGGTCAGGCATCGCAACCGACACAATTGGACTCTCCTTGTGGATTTGGGATTTCGAAGAACGCACAGTTCTTTGCGGTGCTTTTGCCAGCTTGAGTCTTTTCAGTTTTCTAGCGAGAGGCTGAGTGCTTCCATCCTCATGTGAAGCTGAACCACTAGCCATGAACATAGGCCAGGGCCTCAGCCGTTCCTTGCCACTCCGTGTGGTAAATGGCATATTGGCAAGTTTACGCTTCTCCTCCGACAATTTTATTTTAGGTTTTGGAGTCCTTTTTTTACTGATATTTGGTGTTTTGGATTTGACATGCTCTGTACTATGACATTGGGCATCGGCCTTGGCAGACGACGTTGCTGGCATTTCATCGTCTCGGCCATGACTAGTGGCAGCAGCTTCAGCACGAGGTGGAAGTGGATCTTGATCTTTCCCTAATTTTGGAACCTCAACATTTTTGTTCTCCATATTTTAATAGGCACAACTAAAAGGCACCTCAGGTAAACAATGGAGATGGATGGATACTAGTATACTTATGGATGGACTGCCGAGTGCCGACACAGAGGTAGCTACAGCCGTGGACAACCGTACTGTGTCTGCTGCTAATATAGACTGGATGATAATGAGATGAAATCAATATATATATATATATATGTATGTATATATAATATCACTAGTAATGCAGCCGGACAGGTAGATAATATATTTATTAGGTAATGATGACTGATGACGGACCTGCTGGACACTGTCAGCTCAGCAGCACCGCAGACTGCTACAGTAAGCTACTATACTATAGTAGTATGTACAAAGAAGAAAGAAAAAAAAAAAAACACGGGTAGGTGGTATACAATTATGGATGGACTGCCGAGTGCCGACACAGAGGTAGCTACAGCCGTGGACTAACGTACTGTGTCTGCTGCTAATATAGACTGGATGATAATGAGATGAAATCAATATATATATATGTATGTATATATAATATCACTAGTTCTGCAGCCGGACAGGTAGATAATATATTTATTAGGTAATGATGACTGATGACGGACCTGCTGGACACTGTCAGCTCAGCAGCACCGCAGACTGCTACAGTAAGCTACTATACTATAGTAGTATGTACAAAGAAGAAAGAAAAAAAAAAAAAAACACGGGTAGGTGGTATACAATTATGGATGGACTGCCGCGTGCCGACACAGAGGTAGCTACAGCCGTGGACTAACGTACTGTGTCTGCTGCTAATATAGACTGGATGATTGATAATGAGATGAAATCAATATATATATGTATGTATATATAATATCACTAGTACTGCAGCCGG